>NC_091195.1:29071162-29088662 GCF_040958095.1 Procambarus clarkii
GGAACTTCGTCTGTGGTAAGGTAAGGAGAAGACACACAAAACACAAGTAAATTTTAACAATGAAATTTTAATTACGTTAAATAAACAAAACATGAATAAAATGGACAAACAAATTCGTATAATAAAATCAATCAAAATAATAAGAATAATTAAATGACACAATGAAAAGTTACGTTAAGACAAGTGAGCAAAATAACAAGAAGTGCAATATACAAGTAAATGAGAGGTGCGGGAATATCGGCTTTAAGCTATCACCTCTCTCAGTACACGTACGCCAAAGCTTACGTCTACCAGGAAGAAGTGTTAACTGTGTGAAAGCACTGAATATTCTGAGGACTGAGGTCGTGGCGGCCCCAGACATCAAGTAGTATGGTGGGCGAGTGCAGTTGCAGCCAGACCGGCGACCAATCTGCGAGGAGCCGGCAGCAAGACGGGTAGTTTGGCGGTTTGAGTCTGAGCAGGTGTCCCTGGCTGCATACGTTTTGCGCTCTGGCAAACCTTGCTGGTGTTGTTGTCGTTGTTGGACATTTCTTCCATAGTAGTTTTATATAGATGTAACGACGTATTTGTGGAGGGAAGAGCAGGCTCAATCTCTTGAAGGAGATTATTGTCACAATATATATATATATGTCGTACCTAGTAGCCAGAACGCACTTCTCAGCCTACTATGCAAGGCCTAATTTGCCTAATAAGCCAAGTTTTCCTGAATTAATATATTTTCTCTAATTTTTTTCTTATGAAATGATAAAGCTGCCCATTTCATTATGTATGACATCATTTTTTATTATTGGAGTTAAAATTAACGTAGATATATGACCGAACCTAACAAACCCTACCTAACCTAACCTATCTTAATAGGTTAGGTTAGGTTAGGTAGCCGAAAAAGTTAGGTTAGGTTAGGTTAGGTAGGTTAGGTTGTCGAAAAACAATTAATTCATGAAAACTTGGCTTATTAGGCAAATCGGGCCTTGCACAGTAGGCTGAGAAGTGCGTTCTGGCAACTAGGTACGATATATATATATATATATATATATATATATATATATATATATATATATATATATATATATATATATATATATATATATATATATATATATATATATATATATATATATATGTGTCGTACCTAGTAGCCAGAATGCACTTTTCGGCCTACTATGCAAGGCCCGATTTGCCTAATAAGCCAAGTTTTCCAGAATTATTATATTTTCTCTAATTTTTTTTCTTATGAAGTGATAAAGCTACCCATTTCATTATGTATGAGGTTAATTTTTTTTTTATTGGAGTTAAAATTAACGTAGATATATGCCCTCACCTAACCAACCCTACCTCACCTAACCTAACCTATCTTTATAGGTTAGGTTAGGTTAGGTAGCCGAAAAAGTTAGGTTAGGTTAGGTTAGGTAGGTTAGGTATTCGAAAAACAATTAATTCATGAAAACTTGGCTTATTAGGCAAATCGGGCCTTGCATAGTAGGCTGAGAAGTGCGTTCTGGCTACTAGGTACGACATATATATATATATATATATATATATATATATATATATATATATATATATATATATATATATATATATATATAACTGAAAACTCACACCCCAGAAGTGACTCGAACCCATACTCCCAGAAGCAACGCAACTGGTATGTACAAGATGCCTTAATCCACTTGACCATCACGACCGGACATAATGAGGTGATAGCCGAGGCTATTTGAACCACCCCACCGCCGGCACTCGGATAGTAATCTTGGGCATAGCATTTTAACAAATCACCTCATTCTTTGGGGCACACGTGAGGAACACAAATGCGAACAAGCCTGAATGGTCCCCAGGACAATATGCAACTGAAAACTCACACCCCAGAAGTGACTCGAACCCATACTCCCAGAAGCAACGCAACTGGTATGTACAAGATGCCTTAATCCACTTGACCATCACGACCGGACATAATGAGGTGATAGCCGAGGCTATTTGAACCACCCCACCGCCGGCACTCGGATAGTAATCTTGGGCATAGCATTTTAACAAATCACCTCATTCTTTGGGGCACACGTGAGGAACACAAATGCGAACAAGCCTGAATGGTCCCCAGGACAATATGCAACTGAAAACTCACACCCCAGAAGTGACTCGAACCCATACTCCCAGAAGCAACGCAACTGGTATGTACAAGATGCCTTAATCCACTTGACCATCACGACCGGACATAATGAGGTGATAGCCGAGGCTATTTGAACCACCCCACCGCCGGCACTCGGATAGTAATCTTGGGCATAGCATTTTAACAAATCACCTCATTCTTTGGGGCACACGTGAGGAACACAAATGCGAACAAGCCTGAATGGTCCCCAGGACAATATGCAACTGAAAACTCACACCCCAGAAGTGACTCGAACCCATACTCCCAGAAGCAACGCAACTGGTATGTACAAGATGCCTTAATCCACTTGACCATCACGACCGGACATAATGAGGTGATAGCCGAGGCTATTTGAACCACCCCACCGCCGGCACTCGGATAGTAATCTTGGGCATAGCATTTTAACAAATCACCTCATTCTTTGGGGCACACGTGAGGAACACAAATGCGAACAAGCCTGAATGGTCCCCAGGACAATATGCAACTGAAAACTCACACCCCAGAAGTGACTCGAACCCATACTCCCAGAAGCAACGCAACTGGTATGTACAAGATGCCTTAATCCACTTGACCATCACGACCGGACATAATGAGGTGATAGCCGAGGCTATTTGAACCACCCCACCGCCGGCACTCGGATAGTAATCTTGGGCATAGCATTTTAACAAATCACCTCATTCTTTGGGGCACACGTGAGGAACACAAATGCGAACAAGCCTGAATGGTCCCCAGGACAATATGCAACTGAAAACTCACACCCCAGAAGTGACTCGAACCCATACTCCCAGAAGCAACGCAACTGGTATGTACAAGATGCCTTAATCCACTTGACCATCACGACCGGACATAATGAGGTGATAGCCGAGGCTATTTGAACCACCCCACCGCCGGCACTCGGATAGTAATCTTGGGCATAGCATTTTAACAAATCACCTCATTCTTTGGGGCACACGTGAGGAACACAAATGCGAACAAGCCTGAATGGGGTGGTTCAAATAGCCTCGGCTATCACCTCATTATGTCCGGTCGTGATGGTCAAGTGGATTAAGGCATCTTGTACATACCAGTTGCGTTGCTTCTGGGAGTATGGGTTCGAGTCACTTCTGGGGTGTGAGTTTTCAGTTGCATATTGTCCTGGGGACCATTCAGGCTTGTTCGCATTTGTGTTCCTCACGTGTGCCCCAAAGAATGAGGTGATTTGTTAAAATGCTATGCCCAAGATTACTATCCGAGTGCCGGCGGTGGGGTGGTTCAAATAGCCTCGGCTATCACCTCATTATGTCTGGTCGTGATGGTCAAGTGGATTAAGGCATCTTGTACATACCAGTTGCGTTGCTTCTGGGAGTATGGGTTCGAGTCACTTCTGGGGTGTGAGTTTTCAGTTGCATATTGTCCTGGGGACCATTCAGGCTTGTTCGCATTTGTGTTCCTCACGTGTGCCCCAAAGAATGAGGTGATTTGTTAAAATGCTATGCCCAAGATTACTATCCGAGTGCCGGCGGTGGGGTGGTTCAAATAGCCTCGGCTATCACCTCATTATGTCCGGTCGTGATGGTCAAGTGGATTAAGGCATCTTGTACATACCAGTTGCGTTGCTTCTGGGAGTATGGGTTCGAGTCACTTCTGGGGTGTGAGTTTTCAGTTGCATATTGTCCTGGGGACCATTCAGGCTTGTTCGCATTTGTGTTCCTCACGTGTGCCCCAAAGAATGAGGTGATTTGTTAAAATGCTATGCCCAAGATTACTATCCGAGTGCCGGCGGTGGGGTGGTTCAAATAGCCTCGGCTATCACCTCATTATGTCCGGTCGTGATGGTCAAGTGGATTAAGGCATCTTGTACATACCAGTTGCGTTGCTTCTGGGAGTATGGGTTCGAGTCACTTCTGGGGTGTGAGTTTTCAGTTGCATATTGTCCTGGGGACCATTCAGGCTTGTTCGCATTTGTGTTCCTCACGTGTGCCCCAAAGAATGAGGTGATTTGTTAAAATGCTATGCCCAAGATTACTATCCGAGTGCCGGCGGTGGGGTGGTTCAAATAGCCTCGGCTATCACCTCATTATGTCCGGTCGTGATGGTCAAGTGGATTAAGGCATCTTGTACATACCAGTTGCGTTGCTTCTGGGAGTATGGGTTCGAGTCACTTCTGGGGTGTGAGTTTTCAGTTGCATATTGTCCTGGGGACCATTCAGGCTTGTTCGCATTTGTGTTCCTCACGTGTGCCCCAAAGAATGAGGTGATTTGTTAAAATGCTATGCCCAAGATTACTATCCGAGTGCCGGCGGTGGGGTGGTTCAAATAGCCTCGGCTATCACCTCATTATGTCCGGTCGTGATGGTCAAGTGGATTAAGGCATCTTGTACATACCAGTTGCGTTGCTTCTGGGAGTATGGGTTCGAGTCACTTCTGGGGTGTGAGTTTTCAGTTGCATATTGTCCTGGGGACCATTCAGGCTTGTTCGCATTTGTGTTCCTCACGTGTGCCCCAAAGAATGAGGTGATTTGTTAAAATGCTATGCCCAAGATTACTATCCGAGTGCCGGCGGTGGGGTGGTTCAAATAGCCTCGGCTATCACCTCATTATGTCCGGTCGTGATGGTCAAGTGGATTAAGGCATCTTGTACATACCAGTTGCGTTGCTTCTGGGAGTATGGGTTCGAGTCACTTCTGGGGTGTGAGTTTTCAGTTGCATATTGTCCTGGGGACCATTCAGGCTTGTTCGCATATATATATATATATATATATATATATATATATATATATATATATATGTGTCGTACCTAGTAGCCAGAATGCACTTTTCGGCCTACTATGCAAGGCCCGATTTGCCTAATAAGCCAAGTTTTCCAGAATTATTATATTTTCTCTAATTTTTTTCTTATGAAGTGTTAAAGCTACCCATTTCATTATGTATGAGGTTAA
This sequence comes from Procambarus clarkii, assembly GCF_040958095.1. Classification (NCBI taxonomy): domain Eukaryota; kingdom Metazoa; phylum Arthropoda; class Malacostraca; order Decapoda; family Cambaridae; genus Procambarus; species Procambarus clarkii. The sequence continues at coordinate 29,076,224 of NC_091195.1, forward strand.
TTTTTTTTTATTGGAGTTAAAATTAACGTAGATATATGCCCTCACCTAACCAACCCTACCTCACCTAACCTATCTTTATAGGTTAGGTTAGGTTAGGTAGCCGAAAAAGTTAGGTTAGGTTAGGTTAGGTAGTCGAAAAACAATTAATTCATGAAAACTTGGCTTATTAGGCAAATTGGGTCTTGCATAGTAGGCTGAGAAGTGCGTTCTGGCTACTAGGTACGACATATATATATATATATATATATATATATATATATATATATATATATATATATATATATATATATATATATATATATATATATATATATATATATATATATATATATATATATATATATATATATATATATATATATATATATATATATAGTGCCTGTTCATTACAACTATTTAACACTAGGAAGGGATCAGGATAAGGATTTGGGATGGGATGGGGAGGAATGGTGCCAAACCACTTGGACGGCGGTCGGGGATTGAACGCCTAGGACTGCTACTGTGCATTTAAATTACTAACTTACCTAAGAGTCTATATCCCTACATGTCAATGTTTGTGTAAACTGGTAATGTGAGGAACACACAGAAGATAAGGGTAGCTGAACACAACAAAATGCTGAAGGACAACTTTATTAAAGTTGCATAATGAAATGTGTAAGTACTTCATTCATAATGATGTGCTGCCCGAAATCTTAGCGAAGTATCCAAAATTTGCTTACTGTAGGTATTGTATGCACATGACTGTAAAGCTGCCGCCCAGTTGGGTGGGTGTGGAGCAAAACTAGTAACTGTGTGACTCACTATAGATGTAAAGTGCCTTTTATAGTGACTGTTGTGAGCCTCTTGTTGATCACTTGTGACACAAAGATTATTGATGCGTGTATTTGTGTGGGTGATTAAATATGTATGTGTATGTATATATATATATATATATATATATATATATATATATATATATATATATATATATATATATATATATATATATATACAACTTTAGAACACTTTCCCACCAGGAGACTCGAACCCTAGCCAGCACAGAAGCCTTCCAGCAACTGGCATAACAGGTACGCCTTAACCCTCTCCACCACCTGCTCAGACCCTTAAAAGAGATGGTAATTTCGGAGTATTTAAATACCACAAAGATCACCACCTCCCAAGAGCACTAGAGCAAGTGAGGGGTCATTTAGACGTTAATTTCATCAAGTCCCTGTTAATATGGGAAGACACAGTGTCTATGCTTAAGGCACAACTCTCCTAAACACGAGAGTCAAGTATACAACTTTAGAACACTTTCCCACCAGGAGACTCGAACCCTAGCCAGCACAGAAGCCTTCCAGCAACTGGCATAACAGGTACGCCTTAACCCTCTCCACCACCTGCTCAGACCCTTAAAAGAGATGGTAAAAGAGTGAGGGGTCTGAGCAGGTGGTGGAGAGGGTTAAGGCGTACCTGTTATGCCAGTTGCTGGAAGGCTTCTGTGCTGGCTAGGGTTCGAGTCTCCTGGTGGGAAAGTGTTCTAAAGTTGTATACTTGACTCTCGTGTTTAGGAGAGTTGTGCCTTAAGCATAGACACTGTGTCTTCCCATATTAACAGGGACTTGATGAAATTAACGTCTAAATGACCCCTCACTTGCTCTAGTGCTCTTGGGAGGTGGTGATCTTTGTGGTATTTAAATACTCCGAAATTACCATCTCTTTTAAGGGTCTGAGCAGGTGGTGGAGAGGGTTAAGGCGTACCTGTTATGCCAGTTGCTGGAAGGCTTCTGTGCTGGCTAGGGTTCGAGTCTCCTGGTGGGAAAGTGTTCTAAAGTTGTATACTTGACTCTCGTGTTTAGGAGAGTTGTGCCTTAAGCATAGACACTGTGTCTTCCCATATTAACAGGGACTTGATGAAATTAACGTCAAAATGACCCCTCACTTGCTCTAGTGCTCTTGGGAGGTGGTGATCTTTGTGGTATTTAAATACTCCGAAATTACCATCTCTTTTAAGGGTCTGAGCAGGTGGTGGAGAGGGTTAAGGCGTACCTGTTATGCCAGTTGCTGGAAGGCTTCTGTGCTGGCTAGGGTTCGAGTCTCCTGGTGGGAAAGTGTTCTAAAGTTGTATACTTGACTCTCGTGTTTAGGAGAGTTGTGCCATATATATATATATATATATATATATATATATATATATATATATATATATATATGTGTGTGTATATCACGAAAATAAACACGTGATTAAGAATGTGACAATGTCAGACCACGAAGGAAAAATGAAACAGGAAATTTCCTTAAGTACTTTCGTATATTAAATACATCTTCAGAAGGTCCCATATATATATATATATATATATATATATATATATATATATATATATATATATATATATATATATATATATATATATATATATATATATATATATATATATATATATATATATATATATATATATATATATATATATATTAGTATATTTTGGTAGCAGTGTTTCCTGTAGACATATATTATTATATATGACAGAAAAAGTATGATTAATAATTCTAACACGAATTTTCTCAATCTTTCGTATATTTCTTTTCACTGTTGGAGGTAATTCAAAAATCAATTCTCCAAAATTCATTTTTATTTCTAGTCTGACGCGACACTTGAGCGCGTTTCGTAAAACTTATTACATTTTCAAAGACTTTACACATACACAACTGAATAGAACTTACATATCTCCGATTTGTTTATATCTACATTTGAGTGAGGTGGATGGGGTGAGGTGGTATTTAATAGGGTATTAATTTCATCAACACAAGACAGAACACGAAACAATGGGTATTGAAATGGAAGTGATTGTAGAAAGCCTATTGGTCCATATATCTTGATGCTTCTATATTAGAGCGGAGTCTTGAGGTGGGTAGAATATAGTTGTGCATTAATTGGCTGTTGATTGCTGGTGTTGACTTCTTAATGTGCAGTGCCTCGCAAACGTCAAGCCGTCTGCTATCGCTGTGTCTATCGATGATTTCTGTGTTGTTTACTAGGATTTTTCTGGCGATGGTTTGGTTGTGGGAAGAGATTATATGTTCCTTAATGGAGCCCTGTTGCTTATGCATCGTTAAACGCCTAGAAAGAGATGTTGTTGTCTTGCCTATATACTGGGTTTTTTTGAGCTTACAGTCCCCAAGTGGGCATTTGAAGGCATAGACGACGTTGGTCTCTTTTAAAGCGTTCTGCTTTGTGTCTGGAGAGTTTGTCATGAGTAGGCTGGCCGTTTTTCTGGTTTTATAGTAAATCGTCAGTTGTATCCTCTGATTTTTGTCTGTAGGGATAACGTTTTTATTAACAATATCTTTCAGGACCCTTTCCTCCGTTTTATGAGCTGTGGAAAAGAAGTATCAAGAAACTAACAACATTATATGGAGGACCTATGGCAATTCCACGACCAAGAGATGGCTTCCTGAACCTTGCAGGAATTAACCTCACTGAGGACCAAGTCACTCTCCTAAATCTGGGCATAAACTGTCACGTTATGTCCAGACCGAATGAGATGGCCCGGAAAGTAGAGTTGGAAATTCTGTTGGACGACATATTCGACCTCGAGACACAAAAGAAGGTCACTACCAAAGATACCTTACAAGCAGAACTTATTGCAGAAGGAGGAAAGAATCGAGGCAATTACAGAAGCACCATACTGTCCCCCGAGCTCAAAGCGGCAGCTAAAAGCCTTCGTGAGAACAAGGAGATTGTTGTCAGGTGAGGTGACAAGTCGCCAATATATGTCATTCTTAAAAAAGACGAATATCTGGCGAAAATGAACCTCATACTCTCTGACCAAACTAAGTTCCAAAGGGTAACGAAGGACACTACAGCCGAATTGAAAGCAAAGGTCAACAAGCTGATCGAAACTGTGAACGCCAAGAAATCCGGACTCCACCTGCCAAAGATCATTGGGGAATATAAACCTGGATATGCGTATGGAAATGTCAAGACACACAAGCCTGGAAACCCACTTCGGTCAATCATTAGCCAGATACCCACACCCACGTACAGACTGGCAAAGCGACTCAATGGCATGCTGACGCCTTATGTTCCTTGCGCCTTCAGCCTGAAGTCTCCAAAGGAATTTGTTGACTTACTGCGGGGCACACGGGCCACAGGGATAAGAGCCTCGTTTGACGTAGAATCGCTGTTTACCAACGTACCTGTGGACGAGACAATCGGGATGATAGCCGACAGAGTGTATCGTGATCCAGCCTGTACTCCTCTTGACATACCAGAAAATATTCTAAGGAAACTACTCCAAGCTTGTACTAAAGAGGCACCCTTCTTGAGCCCGGATGGGCACATGTATAAGCAAGTAGATGGGGTCGCCATGGGTTCTCCCCTAGGTGTCCTGTTTGCAAACTTCTACATGGGTACCATCGAGCAAAAAGTCTTATATAGTCGACATGAACTTGAAACCGGCCATATACTGCAGGTATGTTGACGACATTTTTACACAGGTACCTGATGTCAGACATCTGCAGGAGCTGAAGGAGGCGTTTGAGCAGAGTTCCGTGCTGCGTTTCACTTACGAGATGGAAAAGGATGGGAAGCTGCCCTTTCTAGATGTAACAGTCATGGAAAAGAGTGGAGGTTTCCACACTGCAGTCTACACTAAGGAAACGAACATAGGAATGTGCCTAAATGCCAACAGCGACTGCCCAGACAGGTACAAGAGGAGTGTTGTTAACGCATATGTCGACCGTGCTCTCAGCCACAGCTCAGAATGGAAGCAAGTCGACGAAGAACTCTGTAGGGTAAGGCAGGTCCTAGTCAACAACGGCTTCTCCAATAGTTTCGTCGAAGACATCATAAGAAGGAAAGTGAAACGCCATGCAACCTCTGAAGAGACAACTAACACAACACCTATACCCCCTATTAGACTATTTTACAGGAACTTAGTTTTACCCATTAGTTTTAAGCTTTAGTCATTAGTGTTTTTTCCTGCCCGAAACGCTTTGCGTAATTAGTGGCTTTAGGCATTGTATGTACTAGCTCTATCTATAAAGCCAACAAACTTTGTAAAATCTCTTTATGTATGTACCTTTACCTAAATAAAAATTATTATTATTATTATTATAACTTCTTTTCCACAGCTCATAAAACGGAGGAAAGGGTCCTGAAAGATATTGTTATTTATTTATTTATTTTTATTTATTTATGTATATACAAGAATGTACATAAGGAATGTAAGGATAAAAATATGTTAATTACAGTCTTGTAAAGCCACTAGCACGCGCAGCGTTTCGGGCAGGTCCTTATTCTAAGAAAATTTTAAAATAGAAAATTTTGTTAATAGAAACGTTATCCCTACAGACAAAAATCAGAGGATACAACTGACGATTTATTATAAAACCAGAAAAACGGGCAGCCTACTCATGAGAAACTCTCAAAACACAAAGCAGAACGCTTTAAAAGAGACCAACGTCGTCTATGCCTTCAAATGCCCTCTTGGGGACTGTAAGCTCCAAAAAACCCAGTATATAGGCAAGACAACAACATCTCTTTCTAGGCGTTTAACGATGCATAAGCAACAGGGCTCCATTAAGGAACATATAATCTCTTCCCACAACCAAACCATCGCCAGAGAAATCCTAGTAAACAACACAGAAATCATCGATAGATACAGTGATAGCAGGCGGCTTGACGTTTGCGAGGCACTACACAATAAAAAGTCAACACCAGCAATCAACAGCCAATTAATGCACAACTACATTCTACCCACCTCAAGACTCCGCTCCAATATAGATGCATCAAGAAATATGGACCAATAGGCTTTCTACAATCACTTCCATTCAATACCCATTTTTTCGTGTTCTATCTTGTGTTGATGAAATTAATACCCTATTAATACCACCTCACCCCATCCACCTCACTCAAATGTAGATATAAACAAATCGGAGATGTGTAAGTTCTATTCAGTTGTGTATGTGTAAACTAAAGTCTTTGAAAATGTAATAAGCTTTAAGAAACACGCTCAAGTGTCGCGTCAGACTAGAAATAAAAATGAATTTTGGAGAATTGATTTTTGAATTACCACCATCAGTGAAAAGAAATGTACGAAAGAGCGAGAATATTCGTGTTAGAATTATTAATCATACTTTTTCGGTCATATTTAATAATATATATATATATATATATATATATATATATATATATATATATATATATATATATATATATATATATATATATATATATATATATATATATATATATATATATATATATATATATATATATATATATATATATATATATATATATATATATATATATATATATATATCTTGCCATAATTATTCTCTAATTTAGCAGACTTAATACTTTGTAAGCTCTTATTGTATTGTTATATTATTATATTGTTGTGTTTTGCTATAATTACTTTCTATTTTACAGCAGATTTGTTTTTCATCTGTTCATGTAATTGCTTATCTTATTGTATCGTGACATTCTTTTCTATATTGATATATATTTATGCATATACAAGAATGTACATAAGGAATGTGAGGATACAAATATGGTAATTACAGTCTTGTAAAGCCACTAGCACGCGTAGCGTTTCGGGCAGGTCCTTAATCTAAGAAAATTTTAAGGAGGTAAATACTTGCAAAAATTATAGACAAAAAAATGATAACAGATTACATGAAATGAAAAAAAAGATGAGAGAAAATTGTAGGTACAGTATATTAAAGCACATAGGTAGCTGAGATTGATTGCAATGACAGCTTGAATGGTAGTTGACAAAAAATTGGTAGGCACAATACAGCAGAAACAATATAAGATTGGTTGCAATGACAGCTTGAATGGTAGTTGACAAAAATTGGTAGTCACAATACAGCATATGGCTAGCACATAGAAGAAGACAGCAATAAACACAATGATAAGGTTGTTTGATATTACATAAAAATATATTACATATTATCTGTCTATTGTTACTTACAGTGTACCTGAGAGTACCTGTAAGCAATCTACCTCATTTTTCATTTTTGCTCAATTTGTTTTTTGTATTGCTTAGTCTTGTTTATATTTTTGTTTTGTATATCTATATCTTGTGTTTTGTATAGTCCATGTTTATATGTTTTTTTCTTTAATCTCATTTATTACCTAGGTTTCCTAGCCTAGCCATACTCCCTTACTCCACTGTACCCCTGTAAGCCCCTTTTGTGTTTGTTTTGTACAGTATTGTGTACATTTTTTTTCTTGTTTTTTCCTGCAATCAGCTTTTTTTATGCAGTCAAGTATAGACCCAGAACTTAACCTCTTATCCACTATCTATGACAATAATCACTTTAATGATCTAAATTGCAGATATTTTGCAGCACATGATGTAAACAATGTATTAACTCATAATCACAATATCTCTGTAATCAATTTGAACGTTAGATCCCTAGGTAAACACTTCGATGATGTTAGTGCCTTGATTGAAGCTATTGACAACAAATTCTCTTTTATTATACTTACTGAAACACGGTTGAAAGAGGATACTACTCAACTCTTTAAAATGCCTAACTATTCAGCAATTCACAACTGTCGTCAACTTCAGAGAGGTGGTGGCACTGCTCTTTACTACCACCAAGAACTAACATGCTTAAAAGAAATTAGAACTAGAGACTGCTATGGGGAGTATATCTTCGCCAGCTTCAGAGTCAAGGGTGCCGAGTCTATCCTGTCTGTGGGTGCAGTTTATAGAATTCCTAACACTGATGTGTCCGAATTCAACTCAAACCTTAGAAATCTAATACTTGATAACAGACTGAACAAAAACCACCTAATTATCGCAGGGGACTTTAATATTGACCTCTGAGAGCCAGAACACTCTACTGCTGTTAGCTTCCTCAACTGTATGAATTCCTGCTTCCTCATACCCTTAATAACTAGACCTACTAGAATCACTGATAGCACTGCCACGACTCTAGATCACATCTGGACAAACATAACCTCTCCGCTTACTTCAGGTATAATCACCGATAGCACTACAGACCATTACCCCACATTTCTCTTAACTAACATTAGCAAACCACCTCTTGAGTCAAGAGAGATACGTTTTAGACTACACAATGAAACTGCTATAGACAATTTTATAACTGCTACTGATAATGTCAACTGGGAGTCCGAGTTAGGTAACATAGAGGACATCAACCTAGCAGTTCAATCTTTTCTTCAAAAAACTCTTAGCCTTTATAATACCCACTGTCCTAGGCTTACAAAACAAGTCACAACCAAAAGGCTTAACAATCCCCGGCTTACAAAGGGAATACTTAAATCTATTAATAAAAAACATGACCTTGAGAAGAAGTATAGGTTAGAAATTGTCTCCAAAGAATTCTCAAAGAATTACTCATTATTGCTATCTAAGATAATTAGACGAGCCAAAACTAAATACTACGAAGATAAATTTACCCAAATAAAGAGCAACATTATACAAACTTGGAGAACAATTTCACAAATATTGGGATCAAAGAAGTCTTTAAATAACAAACCGACTCTCCTGTCTAATAACGATGGTCAGCTTTCAGCCTCTGATTCTGCTATTGAGTTCAATAGGTTCTTCTCTTCCATTGGTTCATCCCTTGCTAATGATATTCCATCTTCCAGTACTGACATTAAGGACTATCTTACAGGGAACTATCCCCAGTCTCTGTACCTAAAGCCTATTAATTCCACTGACGTCAATGAGATAATCCTTTCCCTTAAAACCAAGTCTGGTGCCCTTGAGGAGATACCAACTTTAATCTACAAAAAAGCCTCCAGATCTTTAGCCCCTGCTGTTGCTTTGCTCTTCAACAAGTCACTTGAACTCCAAACCTTTCCAGATATTCTAAAAAAAAGCGAGAGTAACGCCTGTCCACAAATGTGGTGATCTCACAGATGTTAACAACTACATACCTATATCAATCCTGCCAAACTTGTCAAAATTTTTTGAAAAACTAATCTATAAGCAGCTTTACTCATATCTAGCCAAACTCAATATACTTAGCCCTTGCCAATATGGCTTCAGGCCCAAAAAAAGCACTAACGATGCACTTATTAGTATGCTTAACTCGATTCATACAGCTCTTGATAAAAATGAGTTCCCTGTTGGGTGATTTGTGGACCTGCGTATAGCTTTTGATACTGTCAACCACCAAAACCTTCTTCTTAAATTACATCATTATGGTGTCAGAGGACACTCCCTATAATACCTCAAATCCTACCTTACTGACAGGCTCCAATGTGTTTCTGTGAATAATACTATTTCTCCCACCCTACCCATCAACATTGGTGTTCCCCAGGGCAGCATACTTGGCCCTCTCCTCTTTCTCATCTACATTAATGACCTTCCCAATGCCTCCCAACACCTCAAACCAATTCTATTTGCTGACGACACAACCTTCATTTACTCCAGTCCTGATCCCCTTGCTCTAAATGCCACAGTAAATACTGAGCTAAATAAAGTCCATCTGTGGCTAACTGCCAACAAACTCACCCTTAACATTGACAAAACTTTCTATATTCTGTTTGGCAATAAATCCTCTAATCAAATAAATCTCAAAATAAACAATACCCAAATTTGTAACAAATTAGATGGCAAATTCCTTGGCATTCTCATTGACCACAAGCTGAATTTCCAGGGACACATTTTAAACATATCAAAAAAAGTTTCAAAAACTGTGGGCATTCTTTCTAAGATCAGATATTATGTACCACGCCCTGCCCTGGTGACTCTCTATTACTCCCTTATCTATCCATATCTCAACTATGGTATTTGTGCTTGGGGCTCTACTACCCAAAATCACTTACGTCCTCTAATTACTCAACACAAAGCTGCTATTAGGACAATATCCAATTCTGGCCCCAGACATCACTCGGTACCCCTACTCAAATCTCTGAATATGTTAGACATTAAGTCACTGCACATTCTCTCATGTGTATTATACATATATATAACGCTAAACTATAATGCCAATCCTGATCTCAAAAGCTTCATAGAAGGTTGTAACAGAACCCATGAGCACCACACCAGAAATAAATACAGTTTTGATATTCCTAGAGTACGACTTAATCAAACCAGAAATGCTCTACAAATCAAGGGGCCCAGAATGTGGAATGACCTTCCCAACCATGTTAAAGACTGTACCTCTCTCAACCAGTTTAAGTTAAAAACGAAGTTATACCTAATAAATTCCCTGTAACCTACCTTACCCCTCTGTTGTCAACCCATGTATGTTTTTGTTTTTGTTTTTGTTTTTCAAATCAACGTTGTTTGAATGTAATTTTCTGTAATAATTTGTAATTGTATTTGTGCTGCTTTTTCAACAATGTTCCCCCCTCTTTTACCTCTATTTTTATTTGTACTCAACACATTTTATTCTTTTTACCCATTAGTTTTAAGCTTTAGTCATTAGTGTTTTTTCCTGCCCGAAACGCTTTGCGTAATAGTGGCTTTAGGCATTGTATGTACTAGCTCTATCTATAAAGCCAACAAACTTTGTAAAATCTCTTTATGTATGTACCTTTACCTAAATAAAAATTATTATTATTATATATATATATATATATATACATATAGAACTATATATATAGTTCTATATGTATATATATATATATATATAATAATAAATATATATATATATATGTACGACATATATATATATAATATATATATATATATGTCGTACCTAGTAGCCAGAACGCACTTCTCAGCCTACTATGCAAGGCCCGATTTGCCTAGTAAGCCAAGTTTTCATGAATTAATTATTTTTCGACTACCTAACCTACCTAACCTAACCTAACCTAACTTTTTCGGCTACCTAACCTAACCTAACCTATAAAGATAGGTTAGGTTAGGTTAGGTAAGGTTGGTTAGGTTTGGTCATATATCTACGTTCATTTTAACTCCAATAAAAAAAAATTGACCTCATACATAATGAAATGGGTAGCTTTATCATTTCTTAAGAAAAAAATTAGAGAAAATATATTAATTCAGGAAAACTTGGCTTATTAGGCAAATCGGGCCTTGCATAGTAGGCTGAGAAGTGCGTTCTGGCTAATAGGTACGACATATATATATATATATATATATATATATATATATATATATATATATATATATATATATATATATATATATATATATATATATATATATATATATATATATATATATAATATTGTCCTGGGGACCATTCAGGCTTGTTCGCATTTGTGTTCCTCACGTGTGCCCCAAAGAATGAGGTGATTTGGTATAATGCTATGCCCAAGATTACTATCCGAGTGCCGGCGGTGGGGTGGTTCAAATAGCTTAGGCTATCACCTCATTTTGTCCGGTCGTGATGGTCAAGTGGATTAAGGCGTCTTGTACATACCAGTTGCGTTGCTTCTGGGAGTATGGGTTCGAGTCACTTCTGGGGTGTGAGTTTTCAGTTGCATATTGTCCTGGGGACCATTCAGGCTTGTTCGCATATATATATATATATATGTCGTACCTAGTAGCCAGAACGCACTTTTCAGCCTACTATGCAAGGCCCGATTTGCCTAATAAGCCAAGTTTTCATGAATTAAAATATTTTCTCTACTTTTTTGCTTATGAAATGATAAAGCTACCCATTTCTTTATGTATGAGGTCAATTTTCTTTTATTGGAGTTAAAATTGACGTAGATATATGACCGAACCTAACCAACCCTACCTAACCTAACCTAACATATCTTTATAGGTTAGGTTAGGTTAGGTAGCCGAAAAAGTTAGGTTAGGTTAGGTTAGGTAGGTTAGGAAGTCGAAAACCAATTAATTCATGAAAACTTGGCTTATTAAGCAAATTGGGCCTTGCATAGTAGGCTGAGAAGTGCATTCTGGCTATTAGGTACGACATATATATATATATATATATATATATATATATATATATATATATATATATATATATATATATATATATATATGTCGTACCTAGTAGCCAGAACGCACTTCTCAGCCTACTATGCAAGGCCCGATTTGCCTAATAAGCCAAGTTTTCCTGAATTATTATATTTTCTCAATTTTTCTTCTTATGAAATGATAAAGCTACCCATTTAATTATGTATGAGGTCAATTTTTTTTTATTGGAGTTAAAATTAACCTAGATATATGACCGAACCTATCCAACCCTACCTAACCTAACCTACCCTATCTTTATACGTTAGGTTAGGTTAGGTAGCGGAAAAAGTTAGGTTAGGTTAGGTTAGGTAGGTTAGGTTGTCGAAAAACAATTAATTCATGAAAACTTGGCTTATTAGGCAAATCGGGCCTTGCATAGTAGGCTGAGAAGTGCGTTCTGGCTACTAGGTACGACATATATATATATATATATATATATATATATATATATATATATATATATATATATATATATATATATATATATATATATATATATATATATATAATATATATATATATAT
>NC_091195.1:29091162-29227458 GCF_040958095.1 Procambarus clarkii
AACCTAACCAACCCTACCTAACCTAACCTAACCTATCTTTATAGGTATGGGTTAGGTTAGGTAGCCAAAAAAAGCTAGGTTAGGTTAGGTTAGGTAGGTTAGGTAGACGAAAAAACATTAATTCATGAAAACTTGGCTTATTAGGCAAATCGGGCCTTGCATAGTAGGCTGAGAAGTGAGTTCTGGCTACTAGGTACGACATATATATATATATATATATATATATATATATATATATATATATATATATATATATATATATATATATATATATATATATATATATATATATATATGTCGTACCTAGTAGCCAGAACGCACTTATCAGCCTACTATGCAATGCCCGATTTGCCTAATAAGCCAAGTTTTCATGAATTATTGTATTTTCGACTACCTAACCTACCTAACCTAACCTAACCTAACGTTTTCGGCTACCTAACCTAACCTAACCTATAAAGATAGGTTAGGTTTGGTTAGGTAGGGTTGGTTAGGTTCGGTCATATATCTATGTTAATTTTAACTCCAATAAAAAAAATTTGACCTCATACATAATGAAATGGGTAGCTTTATCATTTCATAAGAAAAAAATTAGAGAAAATATATTAATTCAGTAAAACTTGGCTTATTAGGCAAATCGGGCCTTGCATAGTAGGCTGAAAAGTGAGTTCTGGCTATTAGGTACGACATATATATATATATATATATATATATATATATATATATATATATATATATATATATATATATATATATATATATATATATATATATATATATATTTATATATTGGTGTATACTGGCAGCAGGTTTTCTTTCAAACATGTTTCATTGAATATGACCGCATATTCTGTATTTATTATTTTCTGGTTTAGGGCTTCTATCCCTCTAACTATTTTCTTAGCATCAGGGCTTAATTGGAATAGGAGTTCTCCAAAACTCATTTTCGTACTTTTAAGGTGAAGAAAAGAAGTGATTTACTATAGAGTGTATTACACTTATTTGTATAATTTGCACGACGTTTCGAACCTCCATGGTTCATTCTCAAGTGAACAGATCTTACAATACTAGTTGATTTTATACCCGCATTAGGTCAGGTGATAATACAATGAAGGTGAAAAACATGGGGGGATACATAAGGGATAAACATAGGGGCTGCAGAAGGCTTATTGGCCCATACGAGGCATCTCCTATCTAAACACAAAGATTAATCCAGTGTAATTGGCCTGTTATGTTGGACATTGTCTTCTGTGTTGGCATCGATATGTTCTTGTCTTGTCCTTACTCTCATGGTGGGTAGAGTAAATAGTTCCGTGATTTGGGTGTTCATGGTAGGTCGCTCTATTCTTATGTGAATTGCCTCAAGAATTTGTAATCTTCTTGAATCTTGGGTTTTGTCTATTATGCAAGTATTCTTGTTCAACATTTCTCTTGTTAGAGTAATGTCATGGGCTTGTCTCATGTGATTCCTAGGAATCACATGAGACAAGCCCATGACATTACTCTAACAAGAGAAATGTTGAACAAGAATACTTGCATAATAGACAAAACCCAAGATTCAAGAAGATTACAAATTCTTATACAATATACAATAAACACAGACACTAAGATACTATATATATATTTGGTCTAATATACAGAAGTACACAGGTGATACTTTGGTGTGAGTTGAGCGCACTGAGCGTCGGTACAGTATCTCGCAAGTGTCTGCTCTAGACCACACTTGAAAGTAGACTCTGGTTAATGTTTGCTATTCTGCTGCTTATATGCTCGGGCAACACCTCACCATGTTGCCCGGGCAACACCTCACCTCATTCATCTCGAAAGGTTGACAGGAATATTAACAATGCATTTGGAGCGAGTATATTATTGGGATAATCTACTCGCTACAGAACTCCCCCTCCCAGGGGATGAAAGGAAAAATACTTGATCAACGAACTTATAGCTGGTCGGTGAATTAATTGTACGCCCTGCTCGTGTTACATAACCATCAAAGTTAACTTCCTCCTCTTCGCTGATGTCATCTAACTGGGGTTGTGGGGTGGGAGGTCGCACAGGATCGTCGTCGTAGGATCAGGTTGTGGTGCAGCTGGTAACTGGGGTTGTAACATGGGAGGTCGTACAGGATCGTCCGTTGTCGTAGGTGGCGGTGCTGCTGGTAACTGTGGTCGAAAAGTGAACTGCGTAGTCGGCGGATGTGTCTCTGGAGGGATGTCTGGGGCAGCGTCACAGTGTGCTGGTTTAAGGCGATCGATGGAGATGTTTACCCGCTGTCCTCGGCGTTCAATGGTGAAGAACTTCGGTGTTCGAGAAACCACTTTAAATGGTCCTTCGTAAGGTGACTGTAGAGGGCGTCGAACAGCGTCGACTCTTACAAACACGTGTTCAGTTGTGTGGAGCTCATGAGGCACATATGTAGCACGAGTTGTCGGTTGGCGTGGTGGTGTTGGCCGAATGTTTGTCATAGCCGCCCGTAATTTCTGGACAAAAGTGGGGTCTGGGGGTGTGATAAGTGGCGTTGGGGTTAAGAATTCGCCCGGAAGCCGCAGGCTAGATCCGTATACTAAGTCGGCTGCCGAGAATCCACTGCCCTCCTTCGTGGCCGAACGGATGCCAAGCAAGACTAATGGAAGGTTGTCGATCCAATCATCAGGGCGTGCTTGAGCTCTTAGGGCAGCTTTTAGCTGTCTATGAAAGCGTTCTACCATTCCGTTCGACTCAGGGTGGTATGCTGTGGTTCGGTTATGTGTGGTTCCGAGGAATTCCATAAGTTCCTTCCATAGATATGATTCGAACTGTCGTCCTTGGTCGGTGATGATGACAGAGGGGCTGCCAAAACGGGCGACCCATCCAGAGAGGAAAGCCTGGACTACTGACTCAGCTGAGATGTTGATTAATGGGATTGCTTCCGGCCATCTGGAGAATCGATCGATGCAGGTGAGTAGATAAGAATATCCTCTTGCCGACGGTAATGGTCCAACGATGTCTACATGCACCACCTCGAAACGGTCAGAAGGTAACGGAAACTGTTGAAGGGAGCTCTTTGTGTGACGATGTGTTTTCGCTCGCTGGCACTGGAGACATGAGCGAGTCCATCGTCGAACATCGGCATTGATTCCTGGCCATACAACACGCTCCGTTAGTAGTTTCTGGGAAGCGCGTACTCCTGGGTGTGCTAGGGAGTGAAATACTGAGAACGTTTTCCAGCGAAACTGGGCAGGAATGTAGGGCCTAAGTGCTCCCGTCCGTGAGGTGTCACAGATTATACTTCCGCCACCTTCCATGGGAATCTCGATGAACCGGAGAGCTGTGTCAGATGTTCGTAATCGCTGCAGATCAGGGTCTTCCCGTTGGGCCTTACTGATTACACAATAGTCCACCTGAGCTGGGTTTGTCACGACGTGGTTTATGGTGGGTCGAGACAGTGCATCGGCTATGACATTATTAGTTCCTTTGACATGACGGATATCCGAGGTAAATTGGGAAATAAATCCCAGGTGGTTGGCTACTCGAGGAGAGTGAGCATCACCCTTGGCCGCCAGCGCATAAGTGAGAGGTTTGTGGTCTGTGAGGATGTGGAAGTTCCGCCCCTCGAGAAAGTGACGGAAATGTTGTATGGCTGAGTAGATGGCGAGCAGTTCCCTATCAAAAATGCTGTACTTCTCTTCAGTGGGTGACAGGCGCGCTGAAAAGAATGCAATTGGGCGCCATTCTCCTTCAATGAGCTGTTGTAGTACAGCACCAATTGCTGTGTTTGAAGCGTCGGTAGAGAGATTGGTGGGAGCGTCAGACACTGGGTGTGCGAGTAAGGTGAATTCCGCCAGCTTGTTTTTTATGTCGGTGAATGCTGTCTCTGCCTGGGGAGTCCACTCCAACGGAAGACGGGACGTGAGTTTCCGACCATGTAAGAGGTCGTATAAGTGTCGCAAGATGTCCGAACAATGTGGGATGAATCGATGATAAAAATTCACTACACCAAGAAATTCTTGCAACTTCTTTGGAGTAGATGGGCGCGGGAATTCCTTGATTGCCTCGATTTTCTTCTCTAGTGGTTGGACCCCTGCTGCTGACACACGGTGTCCCAAGAAATCCAGCTCTGGAACATGGAAAATACACTTCTCGGAGTTGAGCTGCAAGCCGAAGTTGCGCAGACGGGTGAGAAGGAGTCGGAGGTGTAGCAGATGTTCTGTTGGTGATGTACTGGCCACCAGCAGATCGTCAATGTAGGCGTAGCAAAAAGGAAGGTCCTTAACTACTTGGTTGATGAAGCGTTGGAATGTCTGGGCTGCATTCCGTAGACCAAAATGCATCCGGACGAATTCAAACAGTCCAAAAGGTGTTGTGATCGCTGTTTTCGGAATGTCTGCCGGTTACACAGGGATCTGGTGAAATGCCCGCACAAGGTCAATTCTCGAAAAAACGGTTGCGTTGCTCAATCCCTGTGAGAAATCCTGGATGTGTGGTATTGGGTAGCAATTGGCAGAGTACGAACGTTGAGAGCCCTGTAGTCTCCGCAAGGGCGCCATTCCCCTGGGGCTGTTTTCGGGACCATATGGAGAGGTGAAGCCCATGGACTGTTCGAAGGGCGGATTATTCCCGCCTCCTGTAGCTTATTGAATTCAGCACGTGCTACCGCCAGTCGTTCCGGTGCCAGGCGGCGTTTCATTGCTGCCTGTAGAAGAGCGGCCTTCAATGCAGTGTACGTCCTGGTGTCCGGTGATGACAGCGGAGGCAGTGTGCATAGCCTCCGAGGTAAGTGTTGACAGGGTACAGGCATATTGGGCTTTCTCAGTCGAAATTTCGTGAAGGTCGAAAATAGCCTCCATCTGCATGAACCAAAATTCTGGCTCATCTGCGTTGTATGCTGGAAACCTGGTAGATAAATCCATGACGAAGATCTAGTTTGTGACTAGGTGTTCTTTTTCACTCACTGGGTCACCAATGTAACGGTTCTATTGTTACGTAAAGTATGTTGACAAATAAACACAGACACTAATTAAGATACTATATATATATTTGGTCGAATATACAGAAGTACACAGGTGATACGTTGGTGTGAGTTGAGCGCACTGAGCGTTGGTACAGTATCTCGCAAGTGTCTGCTCTAGACCACACTTGAAAGTAGACTAGTTAATGTTTGCTATTCTTGCTGCTTATATTGCTCGGGCAACACCTCACCGTGTTGCCCGGGCAACGCCTCACCTCATTCATCTCCAAAGGTTGACAGGAATATTAACACTATATTTGGAGCGAGTATATTATTGGGATAATCTACCCGCTACAAGTCGAAAAGTGAACTGCGTAGTCGGCGGATGTGTCTCTGGATTTAGCAGTGTCGCAGACGTTGAGATGAAGCCTGGAGCAGAGCAGAGTGAGGCCGGAGTCGTGGAGCTCTATGTGGGAGAGCGTGGCGGCTCGATTGAGAATTGTAAGTGTCTGAACTCGGGGAGCGAGAGCGTGGCGGCTCGATGCGGTCGTAGTCTGCTGTCTGCTCTGTGTCGAAGCTGTAGCGTCTTGGGTTGATTAGGACTGTACACGCCGAGTACTACATTGTTGACTGTGGAAATTGTAGTCTGGTACCAAAAGATGTAGGCAGTGTGTGGACAAGCTCGGTGTAGCAGGAGAGAAGAATGTGCATAAATGTTGCGTCCTTGGGTCGCTGGTAGAGCATTTAGATCCGGGGCGGATGGGCTCGGGCACCAGGACATTAGGAGGTAATGTAGGCACGTAGTTAGGACAACGAGGTAATCACATCTAGAGCTGAATTGTCCTGAAGGCGACGAAGTGTCGGAAACGCAAGCTGTAAGTCCTGTACTGCGCAAAGGGCTTGAGTCGGCCGAGTATCAAAATGCAGTGAACGTGTAGATGAATCTGATGACAGAGCAGCTGTTGTGGGCGTAGGACAAGCAGTGCCCTGGCAGCGACGGAGAGTCGGCAGGACAAGCTGTAGATCCAACATGATGTAATCATTGATGAGGCTGTCAGATGAGTGAGCAACGATCGTGGAGCAGCAAGCCGTAGTAGATGAAATACAGAGATGGACGCGATGAAAATCATAGCTGTGGCGAGGGTGTTGGCAGTGTTCCATCACAGCAAACAGTAGCAGTAGAGGTCCAGTGAGAGTCCATGTTGTAGTCCATCGTGGCTGGGTATCGTCGAAACTCTCTGGGGTCACCAATGTAACGGTTCTATTATTACGTAAAGTATGGTGACAATAAACACAGACACTTAGATACTATATATATATTTGGTCTAATATACAGAAGTACACAATTGATACTTTGGTGTGAGTTGAGCGCACTAAGCGTCGGTACAGTATCTCGCAAGTGTCTGCTCTAGACCACACTTGAAAGTAGACTCTGGTTAATGTTTGCTATTCTGCTGCTTATATGCTCGGGTAACACCTCACCGTGTTGCCCGGGCAACACCTCACCTCATTCATCTCCAAAGGTTGACAGGAATATTAACAATGCATTTGGAGCGAGTATATTATTGGGATAATCTACTCGCTACAAAAGAAAGAAATTTAAATTGCATAATACGGTTATTGACATTCAATAATAGTAAGATAAAGCAATGAGGACCAAATGGGAGACCAGTGATCAGATGAATATTACAGACTCAAGGGTAGCCTTCTCTTCTTGTATATAAATGAAAAAATAAATTCGTTTGTTTAATTCTAATGCTTGTAGGAGAGAACAGTTGTGAACGCCAGGTAGCACACAAGTACATGAGCGCCCAAAATACTTTTAGGCAAAAGACATGTACAGACAGGCGTGTGGCTTCTGACTTCTTTTTTATTGATTAATATTAAATATTAGGCGCTTACCTAAAATAGTTATCATTTTATACAAGTTTAACTATCACATAATAAATATAAAAGGAGGTTATCCAAAAACTGACAGAAGTGTTGTGTTTTGTGCGTTGTATCGTGTTTGTGGGCATTCGGGGTGTGTTGTGTTTACGCTGGCGGGCGGCGTCCTTACCAAGCCCGGATTATGTCTATTACATCACTAAACTTCATTTAATAACTATATGCCTGTTAAGTAGAAGATTTTAATTGTTAATAGCATTATATTGTCGTTTTAATTAATATGGAACACGTACACATGTGCGAAACGTCCAAAGCTGGTGTCCGAAGTGGTAAAAATATTAGTGTGCGATGTTGTCAATGTACGGAGTGTCTTGTATCCCATCGAGCGCCATTTTGTCAACAGCTGCTAGGGAGTGTCCAGAGCATAAAACCTTGGCACAAACTGCACCTATTATAAAGAAGAAGCACTACCATTGTCCGCCAAGTGCTCATATCAAGTCTAACTTAAGAAACAACACTCAAGTCTTGCCCAACCGTCAACATTGACTTGAACATTGATGTACAAGAATGTAACAACTCTTGTATATATCAAAAAAAAAAAAAAACGAGACACGTCTCCCGCCATAACCACTCATGCAGTCACCCGGAGAACACCATCACAC
Source organism: Procambarus clarkii (assembly GCF_040958095.1). Classification (NCBI taxonomy): domain Eukaryota; kingdom Metazoa; phylum Arthropoda; class Malacostraca; order Decapoda; family Cambaridae; genus Procambarus; species Procambarus clarkii. The sequence goes on from NC_091195.1 coordinate 29,098,636, forward strand.
AAACTGCACCTATCAATAAGAAATTGAAGACGCGCCAGTGTCCAAGGTGTGGGAAGGTATTCACTTGTCTTGGAAGTATGAAGTGTCACATGTTATTGCATTTAGGTGGATAACCTCATCAGTGTCCAGTGTGTGGGAAGAGATTTTGTCGTCTTGGAGATATGAAATCTCACATGCTAGTGCATTCAGATAAACTTCATCAGTGTCTAGTGTGTGGGAAGAGATTCAGTCGTCTTGGAGATATGAAGTCTCACATGCTAGTGCATTCAGGTGACAAATCTCATGAGTGTCGAGAGTGTGGGAAGAGATTCAGTCGTCTGACAAATATGAAGTCTCACATGCTAGTGCATTCAGGTGACGAACCTCATCAGTGTCCAGTGTGTGGGAAGAGATTTTGTCGTCTTGGAGATATGAAGTCTCACATGGTAGTGCATTCAGATGACAAACCTCATCAGTGCCCAGTGTGTGGGAAGAGATGTAGTCGTCTTGGAGATATGAAGTCTCACATGTTAGTGCATTCAGGTGACAAACCTCATCAGTGTTCAGAGTGTGGCAAGAGATTCAGTCGTCTGGGATATATGAAGTCTCACATGCTAGTGCATTCAGGTGACGAACCTCATCAGTGTCCAGTGTGTGGGAAGAGATTTTGTCGTCTTGGAGATATGAAATCTCACATGCTAGTGCATTCAGATAAACTTCATCAGTGTCTAGTGTGTGGGAAGAGATTCAGTCGTCTTGGAGATATGAAGTCTCACATGCTAGTGCATTCAGATGTCAAACTTCATGAGTGTCCAGAGTGTGAGAAGAGATTCAGTCAGCATCGAAGTATGAAGATTCACATGTTATTGCATTCAGGTGAAAAACCTCATGCATGTCCAGAGTGTGGGAAGAAATTCAGTCGTCTTGGAAGTATGAAGACTCACATGTTAGTGCATTCAGGTGAAAAACCTCATGAATGTCCAGAGTGTGGGAAGAAATTCAGTAAGCCTGGAAATATGAAGATTCACAGGATGATGCATGCGGACGAAAGACCTTTTGAATGTGCTCAGTGTGGCAAAAAATTTAGAGTTCGTGGACAAATAATTGAGCACATGTTAGTGCATTCAGGTGACAAACCTCATGAATGTCCAGAGTGTGGGAAGAGATTCAATAAGCTTGGAAATATGAAGACTCACATGTTAGTGCATTCAGGTGACAAACCTCATGAATGTCCAGAGTGTGGGAAGAGATTCAGTCAGCTTGGAAATATGAAGGCTCACATCTTAGTGCATTCAGGTGACAAACCTCATGAATGTCCAAAGTGTGGGAAGAAATTCAGTCGCCTTGGAAGTATGAAGGTTCACATGTTAGTATATGCATGTGATAAATCTCATGAGTGTCCAGTGTGTGGAAAGAGATTCAGTCAGCTTGGAAGTATTAAGACTCACATGCTGCTGCATTCACGTGACAAACCTCATGTGTGTCCAGAGTGCGGGAAGAGATTCAGTCGTCTGGGAAATATGAAGACTCACAGGATGGTGCATGAGGCTGAGAGATCTTTTGAATGTGCCGAATGTGGAAAAAATTTTAAAACACGTAAATATATAATAGCACACATGTTTGTGCACTCACATGATCGACCTCATGAGTGTCCAGAGTGTGGGAAGAGATTCAAGCGTCTTACAGATGTGAAGAAGCACAAGATAGTTCATTTAGGCAATAGGCTAAAGTTTTCGAGTACGGAAGTCAATTGAGAGAATGTTGAGGTATAATGAGGCACACATTAGTAAAGTAATTTACCTTTAATCTGATATAAAGTTTGGAAATTGAGATTAGTGAAAATACAGTATTGTGCTATCACCATGTCAGTTGGATGTCCTTCAGTGGTAATTGTTATGTGTTAGATATTAAGTCACTGCACATCCTCTCTTGTGTACTCTATATATTTAAAACTCTGAATTGTAATGTCAATCCTGACCTTCAACGCTTCCTAGAAGGTTGTAACAGAACTCATGTGCACCACACCAGAAACAAATATCTATTTGATATTCCAAGAGTTAGACTTAATCAAACTAAAAATGCTCTACAAATCAAGGGACCCAGAATGTGGAATGACCTTCCCAATTATGTCAAAGATTGTACCTCTCTCAACCAGTTTAAGATGAAAACTAAGTACTACCTAATTAACTCCATGTAACCTACCTTACTAATAAATGTCAACCCATGTCTTACTATTTAAAAAAAAAAAATGCTGTTTGTTGACCAACTTGTATATTGGCTATTTTCTACCATGTTCCCCCCTTTTTTTTATCTTTTATTTTATTTTTTTTCATTCAATTCAATTTATACTTTAAGCTCAATTACTATTAAGTTTTAGTCTAAGTGTTTTTTCCCCACCTCTCCTTGCCCGAAACGCTATGCGTACTAGTGGCTTTAGGTATTGTATGTACTACCTCTATCTTTAAATCTAACAGAATGTTTGTACTGCAACTCTCCAACTATGTATGTACTGTTCCTAAATAAATTATTATTATTTATTATTATTATGTTTTGATTGAGAAATATGTTTCATCATGAAAGTTAAAGATCTAATGGTATTTTATGATTTTCTTCTTTTATGAAAGTCAGATACTCTTTGTAGACCAAGCAAGAACTAGAGAAGTTGTCAGCAAAGAAGTTAGGTACTCCTCATAGACCACCCAAGAAATAAAGAAGTTGTCAGTGTTGAAGTTAGGAGCTTCTCATAGACCAGGCAAGAAGGAAGGTGTCGGTGTACAAAAACTTAAAATTGTTCAAAGGTAAAGAAATATGTGATTATTTTAATAAAGATGAAACAAAATTTTAATGACTTCATATTGGCATGAATAATTTTTTTTTCTTTTTTGTTCTCTGTAGATCTTTATTTAGCATATAATCTCTGTAGATAAGTTAGACATTTTATTGTAATATTATCTAACATCGGATCTGGTGTAGAAAACAGTTTGATGTACTCAAGATAAAACCATTGTATTGGAATGAGAATTTCAGATTTCTTTGCAAACTCATGTCCATTTTGTTGTTTTTGTTTTGGGCCTATTTATGAGTTTTACTACCCTTGATTAGAAGTATGAATTAATTACTTGAGAATTATAGTAGCCTGACTAGCATTTGTAACTGTCCGAGTTAGAATTTTTTACTTTGGCCTAACTTTAGCAGTTAGGCTATATTTCCCCTAACTGGCAATTAAATTAGATTGAACAGCAATTAAATTAGCCTGACTTGTAATTATATTATCCTGAATACCCCCTCCCCTTCCGGCCCGTTGGCGTCGTGAGGGGGCTTGGTGGACGGCTGCCGGAGTGTGATGCTCCATTGGGCAGTCCTCTGTCCTTTTTTGGCCTTGCACTCTTGCTGCTGTCTTCTCCAATTGTGCCGGATCGCTTTTCCTTTTCCTTATGTTTCGTTTTTCTCCCCCCTCTTCTCCTATCTGCTTGTCGTTTCCTGCCGACCTTTTGCTTGTTTTGGATTATTTCTTTGGACTTCTTCTATTTTGACGCCCGGGTGCTTGAGGAGGCATACTCTTGCACCCGTAGAACTGTAGTACCCGACGTCTCGAGCGAGGGGAACCTTTTATTGTCAATCCCCCTTTCGTCGCTGAACCCGATCTCGACGGACTGACGGTTCTTAAGGTGGCGTTTGTGGGGCGTATACTCACGACGCACCCCTAGGGGGCCCCGGCATGATCGGCGATAGCTTCCTGTTGGGTGTCCTGCCTCTAATTGTGGCTCCATGGTGGGTTTGGGGGCACATTCGTGGATGAATTTGTTACTTTTCGTCTCTATGTCGTTGAATGTTTCCGTTGTACCCTCTCAGGCTCGTGGGGTGGGCGACCAAGCCCCCGAGTCGGCCTGTATTGGAAGACCAGGCTCTGTAGCTCCCGCTGCGTTGGGCCCCGACCTTGCTCCTCCTTTGACCGTCCTGTCTTCTTCCCCCAGCTCCCCTCCCTCCTCTGAGGTTGGGTCGAGCCTCCAGCCCCCGGTGGTGACCACTTCGTCCCCTGGTGTGGCTAAGTCTTTCGTTGTGACTACTGCGCCTTTTGACCCCTCTCTCTCTAGGGGTTCTCAACGCCGTTCGCGCCCCATCCGCACTCGCTCGATTCCTTCCCGTGCTGATGCGTATCAGGCCTTGTTTGGTCCTGCTTCATGGGCCAAATACTTTGATCTCCTCCCTCTTGATTCTGCGCCTCCTGACGATTTCTCCCTCCATTGGCATCTTGTAGATTCCGTGGATGCGTGTGTTACTTTCAACCCCACTCGTCTCGGTACACGTGTCGTTGCTGCTCCTTCTCAGGATGCGGCTTCCCGCTTGGCTGCCTTATCTTGCCTTGGCGAGATCCCTGTTCGGGTCTCCAAGAACGTTCAGATGAATTCCAGTGTTGGCACTATTCTCCTCCCACCCCATGTTGCAACCGGTGTTCGGAATCTGCAGGATTGCCACGATGATATTCGGCATATCCTTGATGCCCAAGGCCATTCTGTCCTCCAGGTTGACTCGTTTACTCGTCCCCCTCGTGATCGTCGCCGTCAACCCCTTCGCGTTGTGAAGATCACCTTTGATGGTAGGACCCTTCCATCCTCTGTCATTCTTGCTGGTGCTAGGTGCTCTGTCCAGGAGTATATTCCTTCTCCTCGACTTTGTAATAAGTGCTGGAGGTTTGGGCATGGTGCCCTCCGCTGCTCTGGGACTGTCTCTCTCTGTCCTTTGTGTGGGAGTGAAGGTCACTCTAAGTCGGAGTGCACTTCTCCCCAAGCTCGCTGCCTCAACTGCGGTGAGGCCCATCCTACGTTCTCCCGTGCCTGTGTCCATTACAAGCTTGAGGCGGCCGTCCTTAACCTGAAACACCGGGAGCGTTTGTCTTTTCCTGAGGCGAGGCGCCAGGTTCGCCGGCTCCCGCCTTATACTAACATCTCTTATGCTCGCGTGTTGCGCTCTTCCTCTCCTCGTCCTTCCCCCCTTCCTCAGACTCTCAACCGTTTCCGGGCCTTGGACCCTGATACGCCCACTGCCCCCTCCTCTGTTCCTTTGAGTTCTTTCCCGGGGGGTCCCCCTCCTGGTCCTCTGTCTGGGGTTCCCCTTCTTTCAACCCGGTCTGTCATGTCTCCTGTGTCTTTTTCCTCGTCCCCCTCTGATCCTCCTTCCCATCCTCTTCCTCCATCTATCGGTTCTCCCCGCCGCCTGTCGGTGCAGGCGGATGTCCATCGCTCTCCTAACGGCCGTCGTGTGTGCTCTCGTTCGGCTTCTCCTGTTGAGACACTGGAATCCGGTGCCCGGTACGTAGTTGCTGGGACACCTGTCTCTTTAAGTCAGAAGCGTAAGCCTGGCTCCTCTCCTTCCTCTTTCCCGGCGGGTAAGAAGGCTTCGCTTTCTTCCTTAGCTCCTACTTCTGGCTCTGTTGCTCCTTCCCCTCCCGTTTCAGTGGTTGCGCCCCCTGTTCCTGCTATGGAGGTTTCTTTGGCCCCTGCTTCCCTTTCGGTTGCTGCTCTTGCTGGGGTGCGCTCCCCTCTTTCTACTCCCCCTCTTCCTGCTGCTGTCCTTGACTGCTCCTCTCCGTTGTCTTGTTACGGCCCTCTCGGGACGCAACGGGGTTCTTACTCTGATGTCGTTTGAGGAAGATATATATATCCGACCCCAAGCCAGTAGAGGCTTTCAAGGGATGCGATCCGTGACGCAAGTAACTTAAAGGGAGTATGAAAAGGAAGCTACGAACTTAATGTAATATAATGTTCACCATCACCGTATAAATATATAGAATAAAAGAGTACACAAGGGGGAGGGGTATTAACACTTTACAAGGGGATCGTGTACAATCTAGTCTTCTGCTGAAGACTCTTGATTGAGAAGCTAGGTGCCGAGTCCGCGGTGCTTTCTTCGTGGCCTCAAGACGTGTCCTCTGAGAACGCCGAGCCTACCCTGGCCACAGGTCAGCCACAACACAGGTCCACTGGGGGCACCGTCGTGGAGGCCGTCAACCACACGTCCAGCAGGTCTGCTGGCAGGTACTGAGCCAACAAGGCTGGTACGGCCACTCCACGCACGATAAAAGGGGTACGCCCTAGACAGGAGTCTCGTGTGATATCACCAATCACCCTCCTGTCCTCTATACCCCAGTGGATTATCGTCTCCAACCGTCGGTCCCGGGTAAATCCTTTTACTGCCACTCCACTGGCAGGCTTAACACACCACAGTGTTCTTCCGGGGGGACGACGTCACAACAGCTGCAGCAAACTTCACAGTATGGAGACTGGCTGCCTCGGGTAGACTGACTCCACCTTCAACACAGTGGTCCCAGGTCGGCTCTGTAAGCAGACACGTCATCAATAACAGGGACACTAAAACACCACACTTACAGGCTCAGACACAAACGCCCGACATATCCACTCCATAGACGGCGTTGTAGTCTGAGCACCACCTCACCAGAGGTCAGCGGCGGCGGCGTTGAGCGCTGAACGGGGCTGGAAACTGGCCCTCGTAGCTAGTACACGTCGTCGGTTTGGAGGGGGTTTCGGGAGCTGACCCACAGATGGCGCGGCCGTCACTGTTTAGAGATTGGACGCTGGATCAGGGTCCGTAACACCTCCCCACCAAAAGAATTTGGTTTGGGTTCCTATAAAAAAGAGAAGACAAACCAAATTAGTACGTGGATCTAGATACGAGATAATGCGTCAGCTACCACGTTGTCCACCCCTTTTATGTGTTCAATCTGGAGGGGATATTGCTGCAAATGTAGACTCCATCTGGTGAGCCTGAGGTTCTTTTGCTTAAATTGAGCCAGGAACTTCAGAGGGTTATGGTCGGTCCGTACTAATATAGGATGGCCATTGCTTGTTAAATATACCTCGAAGTGCTGGACGGAATTAATTAAGGCCAACGTTTCCTTTTCTATGACCGAGTAATTAAGCTGGCTGGGGGTGAACTTCTTAGAATGATAGGCCACCGGGTGTTCCACCCCCTTCTCGTCCGTCTGGGATAAAACGGAGCCCAGGCCATAGTCAGAGGCGTCGACCGTCAGGATGAATCTATCCTCAAAGCTCGGGGACCTGAGGATTGGAGCAGAGATCAGAATTGCTTTGAGACTCTCGAATGCCTCCTGGCAATTCTCATTCCATATTAACTTTACCCCTTTCTTCAATAGATTGGTCAGGGGGACGGCGATGGAGGAAAAATTAGGGACAAACTTACGATAAAACCCAGCCATACCAAGGAAACGTAAGATGTCCTTCCTGGTAGCTGGCGTAGGATACTGGACTATTGCCTCGATCTTGCTGGCCTTCGGCGCAATCCATCCTCCTCCAACTTTATGACCTAGGAAGACGACAGAGGTTCTGGCAAACTCCGATTTATGCAGATTGACCACCAATCCTGACTGGAGCATGGCCTTGAAGAAATCCTCTATGTGACGCAGATGATCCAGCCAATCTACATCATATATTAATACATCATCGATGTAGACTAAGGTGTTTTCCACGTCACGCAACACAATACCCATCAGTCTCTGGAAAGTGGAGGCTGCGTTTTTCATCCCGAATGGCATCACCTGACATTCAAACAGCCCATCGGGAGTTACAAATGCTGATATGGGTTTGGCCTTTTCCGTGAGGGGAACTTGCCAATAGCCTTTGAACAGATCAAATTTCGTCAGGTACCGGGCTCTACCTATGGCATCCAGACATTCCTCTACCCTGGGGAGAGGGTAAGTATCTGCTACTGTGACCTTATTCACCTGGCGATAATCAATACAAAGACGGTATTTCTTACCAGGTTTGGGCACTAGTAGTATTGGGGATGACCATGGGCTCGAGCTCGGGGCTATTAGATGGTGTTTCAGCATATAATCTACCTCCTCTTTCACTACTCGTTTCTTCAGTGGGTTGAGACGGTACGGATGTTGCTTTATAGGTCGGACTCCTTCCTCCAGCTCGACATCATGCCTCAAGACAGATGTTAACCCTGGAACATCGTCGAAGATAGGCTTGTATTGCCGGATCATCTGCAGCAATGATGATTGATGTCCTTCGGCCACGTGTGTCAACTTTGCCTGCAAGTTTAACAGAATGTCTGAGTTAGTCAACACCACCTCTTCCTCCTCAATGTCGTCATTAGTGGTCACTAAGGTTACGGGGAGTGTATCCCGTCCCTCGTATTTCTTGATCATATTAACATGAACCAGAGTTTCTTTCTTACGGCGGTCTGGAGTACTAAGAAGGTAATTGAGGTTAGTAACCTTCTTTACAACCGGGTAGGGACCTACAAATCTGGCGCTCAAGCTCCCAGTTATTGTAGGAGTACATACTAAAACCAGATCTCCTACTTTGAACTCCCTCTGCTTGGTTCTCCTATCATACCTGCTCTTGATAGTTCTTTGTGTACTTTCTAAGGTCCTTGTAGCCATCTCCCAGGCTGAGAACAGCCGTCCTTTATTGGTAGACAACCAGTCCACAATATCCTCGTTGGTTTCTGCGTCCAGCCAATGGTCTCGTGCCACCTCTAAGGGACCTCTTACTGAGTGACCAAAGATCATCTCGAATGGGGAGAGTCCTAGGGATTCATTGGGCACTGATCTTACCGCAAATAGGAGGTAGGGCAGTTCTTCAACCCACTTATTCTGCCTGTCGTAGCAAAACTTCCGAAGCATGCCCTTCAACGTCTGGTGAAAACGTTCCAAAGCTCCTTGAGACTCGGGATGGTAGGCACTAGAGGTAACCTGTCGAATTCCCAGGTCGGCGATCTGTTGGCGAAACAAATGGGACATGAAATTAGACCCCTGGTCCGTCTGAATGGTCTTGGGAAGACCATATCGCGAGATGAACCAAAGCAGTTGTTTCACCAAAACCTTAGCTGTGATGGTTTTAAGGGGGATCGCTTCTGGGTACCTACTAACCCGATCTAGTATTGTTAACAAATACTTCACCCCTGAGGTAGCAGGTGGAAGAGGGCCTACTATATCCAAGATGAGGTGTTCGAAGGGCTCACCTATTGATGGAATGGGGTATAAAGGGGCTTTGGGGACAGGCTGGTTTGCTTTTCCGGCCACTTGGCAGGCATGGCAGGTCTTGCAGAAATGACGTACGTCCTCCTTCATATGCGGCCAGTAGAAACCTTTGGCTAGGCGGTGGAAAGTCTTAGAGATCCCACCATGTCCAGCAAATCTATTAGCATGGGCTGTTTCTAACAGCTTAGATCTGAACACGGCTGGGACGACTATCTGATCACCTACCGCCCTTGACTGGGGGTATTTCGGAGGATGCCGGCGACACAGTACACCACTTGACCACACATATAGATCCCCTCCTTTCGTAGGAGAGTCTACGGTGTCGGCCAACTTCCGTACCTGAGGGTCCTTCTTCTGTTCCTCTATCAGCTGGGCTCGAGTCCAGCGTTCGGGAACCGGCATCTGGACTGGTGGGACTGGTGTATGGCTACTTGTGACCTGCGGGATAGGAGGAGAGTTAAACAAAGTGTTTAGATCTAGTGGTGCATGGAGGTGCGCCTGGGACCTGGTTTGCACTGCTGCGATGGGACTGGTCTCTTCACGTCCTGGAATATCCACTACCAGGGGACAGTTGGGTAACAATCCTAGGGCTAAGTCATTGGCTAATATTACGTCAATTCCCTCTATGGGAAGACTATCCACCACGGCCAACCGACACTCACCTTTGAAGTACTGAGAGTCTAGATGTACTTGTACCAATGGGGCAACGTACAAGGTTGAAGGGAATCCACCCAGGATTACCTTCTGCATCTCATCTGCCGATATACCTTCGGGTAATGATGTTTCCAGAATTAGAGACTGGGCCGCTCCACTGTCTCTAAGTATTACCACAGGCGTACTTGCAAGGCCACTGGCTACATATCCTTGGGAGGTATATGGGGCGAACAATCCTTTCCTCTTCTCTTGGGTGGATGTCGGTGGTACTATACTGTTCATCAGCATGACTTCCCTACGGGGATTATTACTTGAACTGCTACGACACTTCGCAGCAATATGTCCTCTCTTACCGTAGGTCCAACACAATACATCTCTCTTCGGACTAAACCTCCGGGGACTATCCGAGGTTGACTTGGCGGCACTACGAGGGGCAGTTCTATCTTCCGGTTTATGTTTGGCTGGATATCTTGAATAGGTCTTCGGGACGTACCTAGCAGATGGCCTATGAGTCAGGATGTATTCCTCAGCCATTGTGGCTGCTGCACTCAAGGTCTCTACCTGCTGTTCCTCTAGGTACGTCTTCAAGTCTCCAGTCAAACAATCCTTGAAGTCCTCCAGCAGAATCAGCTGCTCGAGGTCTTCCTTGGTCTCCACCTTCCGAGAGGTACACCATTCCTGGAAAAGTCGCTCCTTGATCGTGGCGAATTCGGTAAAAGTGTGCTCTGAGGTCTTCTTCAGGTTTCTGAACTTTTGCCTATAAGCCTCAGGTACCAATTGGTACGCCATGAGCACAACTTTCTTCACCTTGTCATAATCGCCGGAGTCGTCAAGGGATAACGTAGAGTAGGCGATTTGGGCCTTCCCAGTCAAGACTGACTGTATCATGATGGCCCAATTCTCCCTTGGCCACTCCAAAGAGGCAGCGACTTTCTCGAAGGCTGCAAAGAACTTTGACACTTCCTTCTCATGGAATTTGGGGACCATTTTGATGTTTCTTACCGGATCGAAACCACTGGTGTCCGTCGTTTGCCTCCGCCCACCTAACCGCAATACTTCTAGTTCATGTTGTCTCTCCTTTTCCTCTCTGTCCTGTCGTTCTTGCCTGTCTCGTTCTTCTCTCTCTCTTTCTCGTTCTTCCCTCTCTCGCTCTCGTTCTTCTCTCTCTCGTCTCTCTTCTCTTTCTCGTTCTTCTCTTTCTCGCTTCTCTTCTCTTTCTCGTTCTTCTCTTTCTCTTTCTCGTTCTTCTCTCTCTCGCTTCTCTTCTCTTTCTCGTTCTTCTCTTTCTCGCTTCTCTTCTCTTTCTCGTTCTTCTCTTCTTTCTTCTCTTTCTAATTCTAAACGCCTCATCGCCAATTCTTTTTCTTTCATCTCCATTTCTTTATCTTTTAATTCTCGTTCTATTTCTAACTTCTTCCATTCAATTTCTCGATTAATTTCTAGGGCACGCATCTTGACTGTTAGGAAGCTGATATTAAGCTCACCTGCATCACTGTCAACGTCACTGCCCTTATCTTCCTTTTCCGTGGAAGCTATGTCTGCACTTTCCTTTGTACTAGGAGTCTCGCCTTCCTGTTTCTCTTCTGCCTTCAGGTGCCGGTGTACCTTGGACAAGATCTCCACACGGGAATCACTGGCACGGATCTTGATCTCCAGGTAGGCGCTCACTAGTACAAGCTCTGGTTTGCTCAAATATTTTAATCTGGCAAGACAATCCTCTCTGTTCAGAAAAGCCTGAACCTCGTCCAAATCATCAATAGTGGCTTTGTCTGCCATTGTCACAGATGGAACACTTAGCACTTAACACACCGAGCACTGTTCTACGCCAATATTGCACTTTATCGCACCAAACACTGCACTTGCCAATATTGCACGTAATCACTTCGGGCACCACACTACCCAATATTGCACTGAGTCCAAGCGAACACTTCGCTCTACAATATTGCACTAAATCACTGAGCACCGCACTAGTCAATATTGCACTTAATCGCTTAATCACAGCGAGCACCGCACTGCACAATATCGCACTTAGTCACTCTGAGCACCGAACAGGACGTATAACGTCACAATCGTCACACAGGGGGAATTATATACAGGGATTACGCCACTTCACCACCCCTGTCAAACATACTTAACAAGGGGACGGATCCCGCTGGGGATGCCAATTATGTTACGGCCCTCTCGGGACGCAACGGGGTTCTTACTCTGATGTCGTTTGAGGAAGATATATATATCCGACCCCAAGCCAGTAGAGGCTTTCAAGGGATGCGATCCGTGACGCAAGTAACTTAAAGGGAGTATGAAAAGGAAGCTACGAACTTAATATAATATAATGTTCACCATCACCGTATAAATATATAGAATAAAAGAGTACACAAGGGGGAGGGGTATTAACACTTTACAAGGGGATCGTGTACAATCTAGTCTTCTGCTGAAGACTCTTGATTGAGAAGCTAGGTGCCGAGTCCGCGGTGCTTTCTTCGTGGCCTCAAGACGTGTCCTCTGAGAACGCCGAGCCTACCCTGGCCACAGGTCAGCCACAACACAGGTCCACTGGGGGCACCGTCGTGGAGGCCGTCAACCACACGTCCAGCAGGTCTGCTGGCAGGTACTGAGCCAACAAGGCTGGTACGGCCACTCCACGCACGATAAAAGGGGTACGCCCTAGACAGGAGTCTCGTGTGATATCACCAATCACCCTCCTGTCCTCTATACCCCAGTGGATTATCGTCTCCAACCGTCGGTCCCGGGTAAATCCTTTTACTGCCACTCCACTGGCAGGCTTAACACACCACAGTGTTCTTCCGGGGGGACGACGTCACAACAGCTGCAGCAAACTTCACAGTATGGAGACTGGCTGCCTCGGGTAGACTGACTCCACCTTCAACACAGTGGTCCCAGGTCGGCTCTGTAAGCAGACACGTCATCAATAACAGGGACACTAAAACACCACACTTACAGGCTCAGACACAAACGCCCGACATATCCACTCCATAGACGGCGTTGTAGTCTGAGCACCACCTCACCAGAGGTCAGCGGCGGCGGCGTTGAGCGCTGAACGGGGCTGGAAACTGGCCCTCGTAGCTAGTACACGTCGTCGGTTTGGAGGGGGTTTCGGGAGCTGACCCACAGATGGCGCGGCCGTCACTGTTTAGAGATTGGACGCTGGATCAGGGTCCGTAACATGTCTCCTCCTCTTCCTCCTCCTCCTCCGGACCCCGCCCGCCCACCTCTGATCTGTTCTCCCGTTTCCTTCCCTCCGTCTTTGCTCAGTTTACCCATGCCCCCTAACCCTGACTTTGCTGACCCTGATCCTGACCCTGATATTCTTTAACTTGCTCTGTTGCTCTTTCGCCTTTGTTTCTTCCTTGTTCTCTGTTTTTGTCCTTTCTCTTCTCGTCGTTGTCCGTTCTTCAATGGAACGTTCGAGGTTATTACGCCAATTTCCTCGAACTCCAACTTCTGATTTCGCGGTTTTCGCCCCTTTGTGTCTGTCTCCAGGAGCCAATGCTTGGTGCTCGTCCTGGTCGTTTTCGTGGCTATTCCTTTCTCTCCCCCCCCCCCCCCAGCCATTGCTGGGGCTTCTAATTCTTCTGCTCTCTTGATTCGTGCACATGTTCCCTTTGTTCCTTTACTTTTTCCTTCGCCTCTCCATTGTTCTGCTGCTCGTATCTTTGTGGGGAAATGGTACACAGTTTGTTCCATTTATCTCCCCCCGAGTGTCCCGCTCTCTCTTCCTGATTTGAAACACCTCCTAGACTCCTTGCCGGAGCCTGTGCTCCTGCTGGGTGACTTCAATTGTCATCATTCTCTTTGGGGTGACGTTCTGACGAATACCCGGGGTCGCCTCCTTGAGCCGTTTCTCCTATCTTCTTCCCTGTCTCTTCTGAATTCTGGTGAGCCCACTCATTTGGACTCTCGGACTCGCACCCTTTCTTGTCTTGATCTTTCTCTCTGCTCTTCTTCTCTTTACTTAGATTTCACGTGGCAGGTTCTTGATGACCTCCATGGAAGTGATCATTTCCCCATCCTTGTTTCCTTTTTCTCTTTTCGCCCTTCCCTCTCTTTCCCTAGGTGGCAGTTTGCTAAGGCAGACTGGACCCTATTTACCCTCAGTGCTGCTCTCTCTGACCTCTCCCTTCTGCCTCTCTCTCGCGCTCTCCTCCTTTTTCATGACACTGTCTTCAATGCTGCCCTCCGCTCTATTCCTCGCTCTTCCTCTCGGGGTCCGCGGAAGTGCGTTCCCTGGTGGAATGCGGACTGTGCTCGGGCTGTCCGCTGTAAGCGTGCAGCCTGGAAGAGGCACCGCTGTAGGTAGACGACCGATTCTTTTCTTTTCTTTCGGAAAGCGAGTGCGGTGGCCCGTAGGGCCATCCGTACGGCTAAACGTGAATGTTGGGCATCTTATGTCTCAACAATTACGTCCGAAACCCCTCTGGCCCAGATCTGGAAGCGTATCCGCAAGATAGCGGGTAAGTTCGTTCCCGATGTTTCACCGGTCCTTCACCTCCATGATACTCTCGTGGCGGTCCCGTTGCATGTCGCTTCCGAACTGGGTTCCCACTTTTCTTCTGTTAGCTCTGGTCTTCATCTTCCCCAATCTTTCCTTCTTCGTAAACCTGTCCTTGAGTCTCGTCCTTTAGATTTTTGCACTCATCTTCAGCTTCCCTATAATGATCCCTTCTCTCTCTCTGAACTTCGTTCTGCCCTGGCCCTCTGCGGTTCTACGGCGGCGGGCTCCGATGGTATTCATTATGAGATGCTTCGCCATCTCCCTCCGAGCACGTCTCAGTATTTACTGAGTCTGTATAATCGGATCTGGGAGTCGTCGTCAGTCCCTGAGGACTGGCTCGATGCCGTTGTCCTCCCTGTTCGCAAACCGGGGTCTCTGGGTACTTCCCCTAAGGACTTTCGCCCTATTGCTCTCACAAGTTGTGTCTGCAAACTCTTTGAACGTATGGTTAACGTTCGTCTGATGTGGTTTCTGGAACACCATCACCTCCTCTCCCCTTCTCAATTTGGTTTCCGCAAGTGCCGCAGCATGACAGATGTCCTGGTGAACTTGGAGGTCTATATTCGTACTGCTTTTGCTGCGAAGACCTCCGTTGTTGCCGTCCTTTTTGACCTGGAAAAGGCTTACGACACCACTTGGCGTTATCATATCCTATCTCAACTTCATTCTTTTGGCCTTCGTGGTCATCTCCCTCTCTTTCTCCGCAGCTTCCTCTCTCGTCGTTCCTTTCGGGTGCGCCTTGGTACCGCTCTCTCTCCCTCTTTTCAGCAATACGAAGGTGTGCCCCAGGGTAGTGTTCTGAGCACTACTCTTTTTCTGGTTGCCCTCAATGGTCTTCTTTCCTCTCTTCCTTCTGGTGTCTTCTCCGCTCTCTATGTCGATGATCTTACCCTTTGTTGTCAGGGTGATGATTCGCCTCTCCTTCAATGCCGGCTTCAACTTGCAATTGATGCCGTGTCGTCTTGGGCCACTGATCATGGCTTCAAGTTCTCTACTTCTAAGACTTGTGCCATGACATTTACGCGGAAACGGGTTGTTCTTCGTCCCTCTTTGTCACTTTATGGTCATCCCCTTGAATACAAAGATTCTGCGAAGCTTTTGGGGTTATTCCTTGACACTCGTTTGTCTTGGTCTCCCCATATCTCTTACCTCCGTGTTGAGTGCTCTAAGGCCCTTACCCTCCTTCGGGTCTTGTCCCATACTTCTTGGGGGGCAGATAGGCGCACTCTCCTTGCTTTACATTCCTCTCTCGTCCTGTCTAAGCTCGATTATGGTTGCCCTGCTTACTCGTCTGCTTCTCCTTCTACTCTTCGCCGTCTTGATGCTTTGCACCATACTGGGTTGCGCCTCAGTTCACATTCCTCTCTCGTCCTGTCTAAGCTCGATTATGGTTGCCCTGCTTACTCGTCTGCTTCTCCTTCTACTCTTCGCCGTCTTGATGCTTTGCACCATACTGGGTTGCGCCTCAGTTCTGGTGCCTTTCGTTCGACTCCCGTCCTTAGCTTGTATGTTGACACTGGCTTCCTGTCTCTCCAGGACCGCCGTGATCGCTACTGTCTTCGCTATCTTGCGCGGTCCTTGCAACATCCTTCCTCTCGCCTCTGTCGTGCTTTAACTTTTACCCCTCCTGCGGTTCCTGTTCCTCTTCACCACCTCCCTCTTTCTGTCCGGTTATCTCGCCTGCAGGATTCTCTTTCTGTTCGTATTTCTGATGTTTCTCCTCGTGTTGTTCCTTCTTTGCCCCCGCGGAGGGTCCCTCTTCCGCGGTTTTGTACATCCTTGACCCGTATCACTAAAGCTTTTACCCCTCCTACGGTTCTAAAACGCCTTTTCCTCGAGCACTTTTCTTCTCACTCCCGCTCCGTTTCTGTCTTCACCGATGGGTCTAAGTCAGCGGACGGTGTTGGCTACTCTGTTGTTTTTCCTGATCGCACTTATATGTGTCGCTTGCCTCCTGAGACTAGCATCTTTACAGCGGAACTTTATGCTATTCTCTATGCTCTTCGTCTCCTACTTTCTCGTTGTCAGTCTTCCTTTGTAGTTGTTGTTGACTCTCGTAGTGCCCTCATGGCTCTCGGGTCCTTTAATCCAGTTCATCCAGTGGTTGTCGAGATCCAGCATTGGCTGTTTCTCGTTCACAGTAAATTTAAGTCGGTTGAGTTTTGTTGGGTTCCCAGCCATATTGGTGTGTCTTTAAATGAGCGTGCGGATGCTGCCGCCAAGGAAGCTGTCCGCTCTTGTCCCATCTCTCGTAAGGGCATTCCGTATTCCGACTTTTACCCGGTTATCCATTCCTCAGTCCTTACCCGTTGGCAGGCTTCTTGGTTGTCTGTTACTGGTAACAAGCTACGTACTCTTAAATGTTGTGTTTCCTCGTGGCAGTCCTCCTTCCACCGTAACCGGCGGTGGGAAACAGCTCTGGCGAGGTTGGGTATTGGCCATACTCGCTTAACCCATGGTCACTTGATGGAGCGCCGCCCTGCTCCTTATTGTCCTAGTTGCATTGTCCCTCTTACGGTCGTGCATGTCCTTCTTGAATATCCTGACTTCCAGGACGAGCATATGTCTTGCTTTCCGACCGCCCCTTGCGGTCACCTGTCCCGCGATAGAATTCTTGGTGACTCAGATACTTTTGATATCGTTCGCCTTATGCGTTTTTGTTCTCGTATTGGCATCCTTGGTGATATTTAGCGCCCTCTGATTATTTTGCATCTTTGATGGTGCTACATAGCCTTCCCGGTTTGGTGCCTTCTTTTGATAATTACTTACTTACTTACTTATCCTGAATAGTAATTATGTCTGCCTAACTGGTAATTATGCCAGCCTGACTGGTAATTATGTTAGCCTGTCTAGCAATAATTTTATCCTGTAATTGGCAATTGTGTTATTCTGTAACTGGCAATTATCTTATCCTGTAACTGGCAATTATCCTATTTTGTAACTGGCAATTATCTTATCCTGTAACTGGTAATTTCATTATTCTGTAAATGACAGTTACCATATAACTGGCAATCATATTAACCTGTAACTGGCAATCATATTAGCCTGTAACTGGCAGTCATATTAGCTTGTAACTGGTAATTTTGTTAGCCTGACTAGCAATTATATTAGCCTTATTGACAATTATATTAGCATGTAACTAGCAATTATATTAGCCTGACTGGCAATTATGTTAACCCAATTGGCAATTATATATGTCTGACTGGCAATTCAAATTTTTTTAATTTGAATTATGTTAGCCTGACTGGCTAACATAATCCTGTATTTATTTATTTATTTATATATATACAAGAAGGTACATTGCTTGTGAGGATACATAACATGGTATTAGCATTCTTGTAAAGCCACTAGTACCCCTAGCATTTTGGGGAGGTCCTTAATCTAACATAATTTTAAGTAGGTAAATTCTAGCACAATTTAAAGTGATAACCGGTAAATGGCAAGAGAGAAATTAGTAGGTATATTTTAACACATCGGTAGCTCGTTTTTTTTTTTCAGGGATATTCCTGAGTAGGCCATAAGCCTTTGGCTGGCCCACTAAGTGCTGTTTGTTTCTGTTTTACTTGGGTGGAGTATGAGTATTTATGACTCGTATCGTCACTTCAGTAAGATTTTGTTCCATGTATTTAACAACTTCTTCTGCTCTGTTGAATCTAAGTTGAAATCTTAATGGGTTTGTAACTCTGAACTGTGTTAGATAATGTTCCAGTGCCAATATTTAGCATAAATAGCCAGAAAACATTGAAGTTGTATTAAAAAATAGGTGTCTGGAAGCGAAATTAACTCCATGGGACAATAGTTTTCTTATATAGATGCTGATGATTATTCGCTGGTATGCATTCGCTACTTCAACTACTATATACTTATTTACGTATCAAGAGATTAGTTCAGAGTAAATCCATGTTTTTCCAAATTCTACATTATATTCCATCATTATAATAGATAAATAAGTCGTATTTCTTCATTACTTATATAATGCAAGGAAATTTTGGGGTATGATTAGGTAGCTATGGGTGGTTTTGGGTAAATAAATGGACTCGCTCTGGGTGTGTGTGTAGAGCCGTACACATTAGCCAATCAATTGTGTAATTAACATGCATCATATTAATAATACATTCAATAACATCATTATAGGGGGTAAATATGTCATATATCTTCATTACTTGTGTAATTCTAGAAGGCCGGGGTAGCACTGGGTAACTATGGATAGGTTTGGGTAAATACATGGACCTGCTCTACACACCAGTAAATCAATTGTCTAATTAACATGCATATATATGCTAATTAACCTTCAAGATTTATATGTCAGAAGAAAGGCAGAGATGTAGACATTACTGTGACTACATTTCAAGTAATATATATAATTTATGTGAAAGGCATTATGGTTAAATAAGTAATACTACATAATCGCCGGTATCCGGACACATGAACACTACATTCAATGCCATAATTATAGTCGGTAAATATGTCATATTTTTTCATTACTTGTGTAATGCAAGGAGGTTTTGGGATATGATTGGATAGCTATGGCTGGCTTTGGGTAATCAGATGGTTTCACTCTGGGTGTGTGGAGCTGTACGCATCAGCCAATCAATTGTCTAATTAGCATGCATTCATATTAAAATTACATTAAATACCATCTTTATAGGGGTAAATATGTCACATTTTTTCATTACTTGTGTAATGCAAGAAGGCCGGGGTAGCATTGGGTTATTATATTTGTAAATACATGGACCAGCTTTGGTTGTGTGGAGCGCTATACACCAGCCAATCAATAAAATAAAATAAAATAATTTTTTTATTCAGGTAAGGTATATACATACAAGAGATTTTACATAAATTGATAGATTTATAGATAGAGCTAGTACATACAATGCCTAAAGCCACTATTACCCAAAGCGTTTCGGGCAGGAAAAAACTTTAATGACTAATACTTAATACTAAATGAGTATAAAGAATAAAATGTATTGAGAACAAATAAAAATAAAGATAAAAAAGAGGGAAACATGGCTGAAAACGCAGCACAAATACAAATAGGTCGACAAACAGCGTTGTTTAAGAAAACACCCAGCAAACATTTTCATGTTTTTAAAACATCCTAAAAACGACATTTCATTGTTTTCAGCACGTTTATAATTACGTTTAGAAAAGTTTTTTTAAGAACTTTTATATACGACCTTAGAACGTAAATAATTAACATTTCTAAAAACTTTTTTATAATCTTTTAATTACCTACATTAAAACGTTTAGGGTAAATTAGGGTATAATAATTTTTTAATTCATATCTGAAATAGAAAGGGAGAGAAAGAAAGAAGACATATCTGAGAAAGAAATGGACATCCTATATATGTATGTGTAAATTACAAATAAATAGGGTACAAAAAGAGAATTAAAATATTATATTTATTTAATTAAGAATGAGTAATACAACAAAATATATGTAATAGCTCGAAATATATAGACTATATCTATAACAGAATATAAAAGTAAAAATTTAAAAATCTATAAAAATCTATATATGCAATATGTGAACACAATAGATTTTGTGATCAAGCAGCCTGTGATTCATGTCATGCTGAGATCAGTCTGACGTTACAAGCAGTTATTGTTACTTAAAACTAAAACAAGTAAAATTTTCCGAGTATACATATATCACTATAGTTTTTCTATGACTAATAATAAAAATCTATTAATCAAAAGTTTAGGACTAATTAACTAAAAATAAAAATGTACAAGTGAATGTAAACACAGTCAAGTATAATATTCATGTAGAAAGAGAAAGAAAAAGAGAGAGAGAGAAGGAAAGAAAGAGAAAGAAAGAAAGGGAGAAAGAGAGAGAAAGAAAAGAAAAAACAGTCATGTATAATATTCATATTAGTACCATGCAATATAACTTAGATTAAGTAAAAATCTCAGACATTTTTAAATCAAATGAAATATGAGAGCCAGAGAGAGAGAGAGCGCCACAGAGCCAGAGAGAGAGAGAGAGCGTGAGCCAGAGCCAGAGAGCCAGAGAGAGAGAGCGAGAGCCAGAGAGAGAGCCAGAGAGAGAGAGAGCCAGAGCCAGAGAGAGAGAGAGAGAGCCAGAGAGAAAGAGAGAGCCAGAGAGAAAGAGAGAGCCAGAGAGAGAGAGAGAGCCAGAGAGAGAGAGAGAGCCAGAGAGAGAGAGAGAGCCAGAGAGAGAGAGAGAGAGAGAGCCAGAGAGAGAGAGAGAGAGAGCAAGAGAGAGAGCGAGAGAGAGAGCCAGAGAGAGAGCAAGAGAGCCAGAGAGAGAGCGAGAGAACGAGAGAAAGAAAGAGAGAGAGAGAGAGAGAGAAAGAGAGAGACAGACAGACAGAGACAGAAAGACACACACAACAAAAGAGGAGACAGAACAAAATTAAGGCAAGGAGAGAGAAGACAGAACAGAAACAACAGAGAGAGGAGAGAAATGAGAAATCATTGAAGAGAAGGGGAAGAGAAACACAAGATAAGAAAAAGATACAAGAAAAATATACAAGATAAAAATGACATAAATGAATACCACAAATATAAAAAGTAAAGGAAGAGAGAAGCTAGAAGAGACAGGAAACGAGAGGTGTTAGAAGAGAGGAGGAAAGGAGAGATTAAAAGACAAGAAAAACAGGAGAGAAACGTAAAAGAAATAAAAAAAGGGACATTTGTGAGGAGAGAAAATAAAGAGACCAGAGAAGACCATATATCAAGAGTGTGAGGATAAAGACTTATATATTTTCTTAGTAGACATCCTCTGGCTCTTGTTGCCCCTCTTGTATACGAATTGTACTTGCAAGTTTTCCCTGAAAAGATATTAACAAAATTAATATTTAATTATTTATTTATATAAATTACACACACACAAACTTTATATATATATATATATATATATATATATATATATATATATATATATATATATATATATATATATATATATATATATATATATATATATATAACTGAAAACTCACACCCCCAGAAGTGACTCGAACCCATACTCCCAGGAGCAACGCAACTGGTATGTACAAGACGCCTTAATCCACTTGACCATCACGACCGGACATAATGAGGTGATAGCCGAGGCTCTTTGAACCACCCCACCGCCGGCACTCGGATAGTAATCTTGGGCATAGCATTTTACCAAATCACCTCATTCTTTGGGGCACACGTGAGGAACACAAATGCGAACAAGCCTGAATGGTCCCCAGGACAATATGCAACTGAAAACTCACACCCCAGAAGTGACTCGAAACCATACTCCCAGGAGGAACGCAACTGGTATGTACAAGACGCCTTAATCCACTTGACCATCACGACCGGACATAATGAGGTGATAGCCGAGGCTATTTGAACCACCCCACCGCCGGCACTCGGATAGTAATCTTGGGCATAGCATTTTACCAAATCACCTCATTCTTTGGGGGCACACGTGAGGAACACAAATGCGAACAAGCCTGAATTGCAGACATGGGTTGACAATAGAGGGGTAAGGTAGGTTACAGGGAATTTATTAGGTAGTGCTTCGTTTTTATCTGAAACTGGTTGAGAGAGGTACAGTCTTTAACATGGTTGGGAAGGTCATTCCACATTCTGGGTCCCTTGATTTGTAGAGCATTTCTAGTTTGATTAAGTCGTACTCTTGGAATGTCAAAACTGAATTTATTTCTGGTGTGGTGCTCATGGGCTCTGTTACAACCTTCAATGAAGCTTTTGAGGTCAGGATTGGCATTACAGTTCAGCGTTTTATATATGTATAATACACATGAGAGAATGTGCAGTGACTTAATATCTAACATATTCAGAGATTTGAGAAGGGGTACTGAGTGATGTCTGGGGCCAGAGTTGGATATTGTCCTAATGGCAGCTTTGTGTTGAGTAATTAGAGGACGTAAAGGATTTTGGGTAGTAGAACTCCAAGCACAAATACCGTAGTTGAGATATTGATAGATGAGGGAGTAATAGAGCGTCACCAGGGCATGGCGGGGTACATAATATCTGATCTTAGAAAGAATGCCAACAGTTTTTGAAACTTTTTTTGATATATTTAGAATGTGTCCCTGGAAATTCAGCTTGTGGTCAATGAGAACGCCAAGTAATTTGCCATCTAATTTGTTACAAATTTGGGTATTGTTAATTCTGAGATTTATTTGATTAGATGATATATTGCCAAACAGAATATAGAAAGTTTTGTCACTGTTAAGGGTGAGTTTGTTGGCAGTTAGCCAAAGATGGACTTTATTTAGCTCAGTATTTACTGTGGCATTTAGAGCAAAGGGGTCAGGACTGGAGTAAATAAAGGTGGTGTCGTCAGCAAATAGAATTGGTTTGAGGTGTTGGGAGGCATTTGGAAGGTCATTAATGTAGATGAGAAAGAGGAGAGGGCCAAGTATGCTGCCCTGAGGAACACCAATGTTGATGGGTAGGGTGGGAGAAATTGAATTATTCACAGAAACATACTGGAGCCTGTCAGTAAGGTAAGATTTTCGGTATTGCAGGGAGTGTCCTCTGACTCCATAATGATGCAATTTAAGAAGAAGGTTTTGGTGGCTGACAGTGTCAAAAGCCTTCCGCAGATCCACAAATAACCCAACAGGGAACTCATTTTTATCAAGAGTTGCATGAATCAAGTTAATCATACTAATAAGTGCATCGTTAGTGCTTTTTTGGGTCTGAAGCCATATAATAGTATAATTAACATGCATCCATATTAAAAGACATTCAATATCATCTTTATAGTGGGTAAATATGTCTTATTTCTCCGTTACTTGTGTAATGCTAGAAGGTTTTCGGGTAACTTTGGGTAGGTTAAATGGATATGTTCTATACCATCAGAAATTCCGAAACATGCAATATCTTTAAAAAAATTGTCATTAAAATATATATTCTGAAAATAATCATGTATTTTATTTACCCCAAAATAGAGCACGAATATCATAGTGTCATATCCTGTGATTAGTAGTTTATTTTGCACCCCATGCTCATTCCTTGAAGATTATTTACATTCACTCCCCGCTTGATCAAGATCTTTTGAGTGCATGAAAAGATGTTTTAGAATTATAGTATTCAAATGGAATTAGTACCGTATTGCTAGCTCTAAGCAGAACTACTACTGTACCAGTAACCAGTAAAACATTTTAATCAACATTTCAGATCAGGTAAGAATTGAGACCACAAAAATCTAGTAGCATTTCTGTCACATTCGTCTATAGTTGAACCGTTAATTCAATTTCTTTCTTTATTATGCACCCCATACCCATCCCATGGGCGATGGTGTAATTAAAGGATTACAGAGGCACATAATCGGTTCAGGAACTGAACCCCTCTAGTTCGTTTAGCAAGCAAATAACAATTTTTGACGCTAGTTACAAAATTATTAATGTTATATACACATGAAAACATTCATACATACGTGCACTGAAATGTGTACAAGTCTCCAAACTTGATACATTAATTGTAAGTGACTCCTTATCATCCTTAAATGCTCTCAACTCTTAAGACATAACTGTAACATGCTCGTGTCCGAAGCTAGACACAAATACAACAAAATTATTAAGGATGGTAACAGTCCATTTCATGTGGTCTCCATCTCATGTTGGCCTCCGAATGCATGATAGAGCTGATAAGTTAGCCAAAGAATCTGCCTTTAAAGGAGCCGTTGAGTGTAACCTTGGATTGTCAATGAGCAATCTGAGAGCAGCAGTACACCGAGAACTTCAACAAGATCTTGTAGATCTGAGGCAAAGTGAAATTGACGCCAGTAATTCCATCTATCATCATACCATCATGCAAGAGGAGCCACACATCTATGGATCATCCAATAAAATCAGCAGACTTCTAGATGTTACTACTGCTCGGCTTAGACTCGGTTACAAGTATCTCTGGGAATTCTCATTATCTGCTGATGTAGACCTGACCAAATGTAAACTGTGTCAACAAAATTATTCGCACACCCTCCGTCACTATGTGATGGAGTGCGAAAAGATACGTGAATTTAGAGACAATTATATAACCAATGTTCCAGCGATGTGTCAATATTTCATTCAAAATGATCTGCTACCAGAAATTTTAGCCAAATATCCCCAGTTTGCTAACTGTAGGTAGTAACTAAGTGATTGTAACCTCTCCACCGCTGCCCACTGGATGGGGGGCGGTGTGCAGGACAAACATATAAATTTTGACACTAGCTCTCTACATATGTCAGTTGCTTAATTTAGAAACTGTACTTGAGGTCGATCTCGAACCCATTGTTGATGTGACGACTTATATTGAATTTTGTAACTAGCTCATCAAGATTGTAACTTGCTTAGCTAAATGAATTGTGGGGTTCAGTCCCTGAGCCCATTATGTGCCTCTGTATCCCTTTTCACTACCGCCCACAAGATGGGTGTGGGGTGCATAATAAATGAACTAAACTAACTAACTAACATACGTGTATATATTTAATAATATATATATATATATATATATATATATATATATATATATATATATATATATATATATATATATGTATATATATATATATATATATATATATATATATATATATATATATATATATATATATATATATATATTATTAAATATGACCGAAAAAGTAAGATTAATAATTCTAACACGAATTTTCTCAATCCTTCGTACATTACGCTTCACTGTTGGAGGTAAATCAAAAATCACTTCTCCAAAATTCATTTTTATTTCTAGTCTGACGCGACACGGGCGCGTTTCGTAAAACTTATTACATTTTCAAAGACTTCACAAATACACAACTGATTAGAACGTATCTCTGATTTTATATCTACATTTGAGTGAGGTGGGAGGGGTGATGTGGCATTAACACAAGACAGAACAAGAGGGGATATTAATAGGGTATTAAAAGTATCAACACAAGACAGAACAGAAACAATGGGTATTGAATAGAAGTGTTTGTAGAAAGCCTATTGGTCCATATTTCTTGATGCTTCTATATTGGAGCGGAGTCTTGAGGTGGGTAGAATATAGTTGTGCAATAATTGGCTGTTGATTGCTGGTGTTGACTTCTTGATGTGTAGTGCCTCGCAAACGTCAAGCCGCCTGCTATCGCTGTATCTATCGATGATTTCTGTGTTGTTTACTAGGATTTCTCTGGCGATGGTTTGGTTATGGGAAGAGATTATATGTTCCTTAATGGAGCCCTGTTGCTTATGCATCGTTAAACGCCTAGAAAGAGATGTTGTTGTCTTGCCTATATACTGGTTTTTTTGGAGCTTACAGTCCCCAAGTGGGCATTTGAAGGCATAGACGACATTAGTCTCTTTTAAAGCGTTCTGTTTTGTGTCTGGAGAGTTTCTCATGAGTAGGCTGGCCGTTTTTCTGGTTTTATAGTAAATCGTCAGTTGGTTCCTCTGATTTTTGTCTATAGGGATAACGTTTCTATTAACAATATCTTTCAGGACCCTTTCCTCTGTTTTATGAGCTGTGGAAAAGAAGTTCCTGTAAAATAGTCTAATAGGGGGTATAGGTGTTGTGTTAGTTGTCTCTTCAGAGGTTGCATGGCTTTTCACTTTCCTTCTTATGATGTCTTCGATGAAACCATTGGAGAAGCCGTTATTGACTAGGACCTGCCTTACCCTACAGAGTTCTTCGTCGACTTGCTTCCATTCTGAGCTGTGGCTGAGAGCACGGTCGACGTATGCGTTAACAACACTCCTCTTGTACCTGTCAGGGCAGTCGCTGTTGGCATTTAGGCACATTCCTATGTTTGTTTCCTTAGTGTAGACTGCAGTGTGGAAACCTCCGCCCTTTTCCATGACTGTTACATCTAGAAAAGGCAGCTTCCCATCCTTTTCCGTCTCGTAAGTGAAACGCAGCACGGAACTCTGCTCAAATGCCTCCTTCAGCTCCTGCAGATGTCTGACATCAGGTACCTGTGTAAAAATGTCGTCAACATACCTGCAGTATATGGCCGGTTTCAAGTTCATGTCGACTAAGACTTTTTGCTCGATGGTACCCATGTAGAAGTTTGCAAACAGGACACCTAGGGGAGAACCCATGGCGACCCCATCTACTTGCTTATACATGTGCCCATCCGGGCTCAAGAAGGGTGCCTCTTTAGTACAAGCTTGGAGTAGTTTCCTCAGAATACTTTCTGGCATGTCAAGAGGAGTACAGGCTGGATCACGATACACTCTGTCGGCTATCATTCCGATTGTCTCGTCCACAGGTACGTTGGTAAACAGCGATTCTACGTCCAACGAGGCTCTTCTCTTATCCCTGTGGCCCGTGTGCCCCGCAGTAAGTCCACAAATTCCTTTGGAGACTTCAGGCTGAAGGCGCAAGGAACATAAGGAGTCAGCAGGCCGTTGAGTCGCTTTGCCAGTCTGTACGTGGGTGTGGGTATCTGGCTAATGATTGGCCGAAGTGGGTTTCCAGGCTTGTGCGTCTTGACATTTCCATACGCATATCCAGGTTTATATTCCCCAATGATCTTTGGCAGGTGGAGTCCGGATTTCTTGGCGTTTACAGTTTCGATCAGTTTGTTGACCTTTGCTTTTAATTCGGCTGTAGTGTCCTTCGTTACCCTTTGGAACTTAGTTTGGTCAGAGAGTATGATGTTCATTTTCGCCAGATATTCGTCTTTTTTAAGAATGACATATATTGGCGACTTGTCACCTCTCCTGACAACTATCTCCTTGTTCTCACGAAGGCTTTTAGCTGCCGCTTTAAGCTCGGGGGACAGTATGGTGCTTCTGTAGTTGCCTCGATTCTTTCCTCCTTCTGCAATAAGTTCTGCTTGTAAGGTATCTTTGGTAGTGACCTTCTTTTGTGTCTCGAGGTCGAATATGTCGTCCAACAGAATTTCCAACTCTACTTTCCGGGCCATTTCACTCGGTCTGGACATAACATGACAGTTTATGCCCAGATTTAGGAGAGTGACTTGGTCCTCAGTGAGGTTAATTCCTGCAAGGTTCAGGAAGCCATCTCTTGGTCGTGGAATTGCCATAGGTCCTCCATATAATGTTGTTAGTTTCTTGATAATCCTTGTTTCAGTGCTGAGGTGATGTTGGTCTGTGAGGATGTCGAGGTGTTGTTCAATGCGGGTACGGATACTATGGTCGATGTTGCTATTTCTCCACTCGTTTGTAGCATGAAGTAGTTGCGTTTTGTTGTCTTTGATTTCATTCTCTGCCTTGTATATCTGATCACGAATCAGATCCTGGCGATATTTTATCGTGAAGGCTTGATTCCTTGCTGCTGGGTCGTGCACTTTAATATTAGTATATTTTGGTAGCAGTCTTTCCTGTAGACATATATTATTAAATATGACCGAAAAAGTAAGATTAATAATTCTAACACGAATTTTCTCAATCTTTCGTACATTACGCTTCACTGTTGGAGGTAAATCAAAAATCACTTCTCCAAAATTCATTTTTATTTCTAGTCTGACGCGACACGGGCGTGTTTCGTAAAACTTATTACATTTTCAAAGACTTCACAAATACACAACTGATTAGAACGTATCTCTGATTTTATATCTACATTTGAGTGAGGTGGGAGGGGTGATGTGGCATTAACACAAGACAGAACAAGAGGGGATATTAATAGGGTATTAAAAGTATCAACACAAGACAGAACAGAAACAATGGGTATTGAATAGAAGTGTTTGTAGAAAGCCTATTGGTCCATATTTCTTGATGCTTCTATATTGGAGCGGAGTCTTGAGGTGGGTAGAATATAGTTGTGCAATAATTGGCTGTTGATTGCTGGTGTTGACTTCTTGATGTGTAGTGCCTCGCAAACGTCAAGCCGCCTGCTATCGCTGTATCTATCGATGATTTCTGTGTTGTTTACTAGGATTTCTCTGGCGATGGTTTGGTTATGGGAAGAGATTATATGTTCCTTAATGGAGCCCTGTTGCTTATGCATCGTTAAACGCCTAGAAAGAGATGTTGTTGTCTTGCCTATATACTGGGTTTTTTGGAGCTTACAGTCCCCAAGTGGGCATTTGAAGGCATAGACGACATTAGTCTCTTTTAAAGCGTTCTGTTTTGTGTCTGGAGAGTTTCTCATGAGTAGGCTGGCCGTTTTTCTGGTTTTATAGTAAATCGTCAGTTGTATCCTCTGATTTTTGTCTATAGGGATAACGTTTCTATTAACAATATCTTTCAGGACCCTTTCCTCTGTTTTATGAGCTGTGGAAAAGAAGTTCCTGTAAAATAGTCTAATAGGGGGTATAGGTGTTGTGTTAGTTGTCTCTTCAGAGGTTGCATGGCTTTTCACTTTCCTTCTTATGATGTCTTCGATGAAACCATTGGAGAAGCCGTTATTGACTAGGACCTGCCTAGTCAATAACTTCCTAGAGTTGGAAATTCTGTTGGACGACATATTCGACCTCGAGACACAAAAGAAGGTCACTACCAAAGATACCTTACAAGCAGAACTTATTGCAGAAGGAGGAAAGAATCGAGGCAACTACAGAAGCACCATACTGTCCCCCGAGCTTAAAGCGGCAGCTAAAAGCCTTCGTGAGAACAAGGAGATAGTTGTCAGGAGAGGTGACAAGTCGCCAATATATGTCATTCTTAAAAAAGACGAATATCTGGCGAAAATGAACATACTCTCTGACCAAACTAAGTTCCAAAGGGTAATGAAGGACACTACAGCCGAATTAAAAGCAAAGGTCAACAAACTGATCGAAACTGTAAACGCCAAGAAATCCGGACTCCACCTGCCAAAGATCATTGGGGAATATAAACCTGGATATGCGTATGGAAATGTCAAGACGCACAAGCCTGGAAACCCACTTCGGCCAATCATTAGCCAGATACCCACACCCACGTACAGACTGGCAAAGCGACTCAACGGCCTGCTGACTCCTTATGTTCCTTGCGCCTTCAGCCTGAAGTCTCCAAAGGAATTTGTGGACTTACTGCGGGGCACACGGGCCACAGGGATAAGAGCCTCGTTGGACGTAGAATCGCTGTTTACCAACGTACCTGTGGACGAGACAATCGGAATGATAGCCGACAGAGTGTATCGTGATCCAGCCTGTACTCCTCTTGACATGCCAGAAAGTATTCTGAGGAAACTACTCCAAGCTTGTACTAAAGAGGCACCCTTCTTGAGCCCGGATGGGCACATGTATAAGCAAGTAGATGGGGTCGCCATGGGTTCTCCCCTAGGTGTCCTGTTTGCAAACTTCTACATGGGTACCATCGAGCAAAAAGTCTTAGTCGACATGAACTTGAAACCGGCCATATACTGCAGGTATGTTGACGACATTTTTACACAGGTACCTGATGTCAGACATCTGCAGGAGCTGAAGGAGGCATTTGAGCAGAGTTCCGTGCTGCGTTTCACTTACGAGACGGAAAAGGATGGGAAGCTGCCTTTTCTAGATGTAACAGTCATGGAAAAGGGCGGAGGTTTCCACACTGCAGTCTACACTAAGGAAACAAACATAGGAATGTGCCTAAATGCCAACAGCGACTGCCCTGACAGGTACAAGAGGAGTGTTGTTAACGCATACGTCGACCGTGCTCTCAGCCACAGCTCAGAATGGAAGCAAGTCGACGAAGAACTCTGTAGGGTAAGGCAGGTCCTAGTCAATAACGGCTTCTCCAATGGTTTCATCGAAGACATCATAAGAAGGAAAGTGAAAAGCCATGCAACCTCTGAAGAGACAACTAACACAACACCTATACCCCCTATTAGACTATTTTACAGGAACTTCTTTTCCACAGCTCATAAAACAGAGGAAAGGGTCCTGAAAGATATTGTTAATAGAAACGTTATCCCTATAGACAAAAATCAGAGGATACAACTGACGATTTACTATAAAACCAGAAAAACGGCCAGCCTACTCATGAGAAACTCTCCAGACACAAAACAGAACGCTTTAAAAGAGACTAATGTCGTCTATGCCTTCAAATGCCCACTTGGGGACTGTAAGCTCCAAAAAACCCAGTATATAGGCAAGACAACAACATCTCTTTCTAGGCGTTTAACGATGCATAAGCAACAGGGCTCCATTAAGGAACATATAATCTCTTCCCATAACCAAACCATCGCCAGAGAAATCCTTGTAAACAACACAGAAATCATCGATAGATACAGCGATAGCAGGCGGCTTGACGTTTGCGAGGCACTACACATCAAGAAGTCAACACCAGCAATCAACAGCCAATTATTGCACAACTATATTCTACCCACCTCAAGACTCCGCTCCAATATAGAAGCATCAAGAAATATGGACCAATAGGCTTTCTACAAACACTTCTATTCAATACCCATTGTTTCTGTTCTGTCTTGTGTTGATACTTTTAATACCCTATTAATATCCCCTCTTGTTCTGTCTTGTGTTAATGCCACATCACCCCTCCCACCTCACTCAAATGTAGATATAAAATCAGAGATACGTTCTAATCAGTTGTGTATTTGTGAAGTCTTTGAAAATGTAATAAGTTTTACGAAACGCGCCCGTGTCGCGTCAGACTAGAAATAAAAATGAATTTTGGAGAAGTGATTTTTGATTTACCTCCAACAGTGAAGCGTAATGTACGAAAGATTGAGAAAATTCGTGTTAGAATTATTAATCTTACTTTTTCGGTCATATTTAATAATATATGTCTACAGGAAAGACTGCTACCAAAATATACTAATATATATATATATATATATATATATATATATATATATATATATATATATATATATATATATATATATATATATATATATATATATATATATATATACATACATACATATACGTATTTAATCACACACATGAATAATCTTTTGTGTCACATGTGATCAACAAGAGGCTCACAACAGTCACTATACAAGGCATTATATATACATCTATGGTGAGTCACACAGTTACTAGTCTTGCTCCACACCCACCCAACTGGGCGGCAGCATTACAGACATGTGCATGCATTACCTACAGTAAGCAAATTTTGGATACTTCGCTAAGATTTCGGGCAGCACATCATTATGAATGAAGTACTTACACATTTTTTGACACTATTGATGGTATTACTCTATTGAAGGTATCACTATTGAAGATGGTATCACTATTGAAGGCAGCTAAGTACCCAGTGACCTAAATGTGACCGAAATATTCGACAAAACCTAACCTACTACCTCATCTCGACCTCATTAGTGTTGCTCCCTGGAGGAAGCTAACCTGACGTTTGCTGCTGCCATATCAACAAGTCTACCCCATCTGCTGTATACATCTCTGCTGCTACCATGCTAAACAATTCTAAGCTCGGCAAGGCCGTAAAGAATGATAGCACACCTATCAGGATGAACCCAACCAGCCAAGCTAGCAACAGGAATAATGCGGCTGTCTCCCCCTTAGGGGCTACCGGGGGGAGTACCGACCCTCCCTGCGTCAACAATAACAAACCTTCTCAGCTGATTGAAGCGTCGTCACTGACTCGAGCCTTACAACAGTTATGTAACCATATGGAGCAACTTAAACGAGCTGCCTCCCCATGTACTGACTTTAAGCGTCCCGCTGATAATCCATGGCTCAGATTATTGACTCAAATACATGATGACCAAAAGTCTATAATCCGAGAGCAGTCGGACCTGATAATGAAGCTTCAGAGTGATGCTTTGGCAATGCACAAGGCTAACCAAGATCTGTCTGCCAGAGTCGGCCACCTCGAACATGAATTAAGCTCTCTTCGGATCTCGGTTACTAACTTTAAACCAGCAGAAACCTCTAAGAAGCAAGAAGAGATGTTACAAAAGTTAGAGAACCACTTTAACTCCCTACAACAGCAACAAACTGCAACCCAAGACGAATCAGACCAACTTAAGCTCCTTGATTCTG
The DNA here is from genome assembly GCF_040958095.1 of Procambarus clarkii. Lineage (NCBI taxonomy): Eukaryota > Metazoa > Arthropoda > Malacostraca > Decapoda > Cambaridae > Procambarus > Procambarus clarkii. The sequence goes on from NC_091195.1 coordinate 29,130,634, forward strand.
TCATCATCTCATCACAGGATTTTCCCCATGAAACTGACAGAGAAGACTGTACTGCCATCGTGATCCAGGAATTGCGTACTAAGTTGAATTATTCAATCGAAGCAAGAGACATTAAGTCAGCTTATAGAGTGGGTACCAAATCATCTGGTGCAAACAACAGAAGGATACGCGTGAAGTTGGATAGCTGCTCCCGCAAGTCAGACCTTATCACTGCTGCAGTCGCTAGGAAATCCAAGGTTTATGTGAACGAATGTCTTACCAGATTCAGACAAAATCTCTTATTTAAACTACGTGGAATTCGCAATAGATCCACTGCTATTAAACATTGTTTTGTGCGCGATGGTAAAATAATAGCTAGGAAGACTGACTCTGGAAAAACTTATGTCATAACCACTGAAGCACACCTCACTTCTTTCCTGGATGACTGTGGGATATCAGCTGAATAACCAGAACATAATTTGTAGTCTCACATACAACCAAAGTGTACTTAAGCTCTGCCTTTCCTTTCCAAAGGTGTTTATTTTTATTTTTATTTTAATTTTTACTTTATTTTTTGTTTGTCATCTTTGCCTGTTTTATACTCTTAATTATTTGTTCTTAGTTAATCCCCTTGTCACTAAACCTAGGGCTTTTTATTACCCTGTTAATTAACCATTACTAAGCTAATTATCTTCAAGATCATTTTTTTATGATTATTATTTTTCTTATTATTTTTTATTTTACATTTATATTGTCAGTCTCTACTGATTTTTTGTGTTTTATTTTATGTAACTTCTGTGTCCTCCCTGGCTATCTATTGGATCTTTATTTTACTTCTAAATTGTTACTATTTTATTGTATCTGCTCTTATTCTTGTGTTTTGCTTTATCGTGTATCTTGTATCGTGATCCCTCTGCATCTCTATGCACACTGATATTGATCCTGATCAAAATCTTCTGTCTCATATCTATACCAACCAGCACATTGATCATCATTATTGTAAGTATTTCACAGCACACCAGGCTAAAAACAAACTCCAAAATAGCACCTATCTATCAGTTTATAACCAAAATGTTAGATCACTTGGTAAACATTTTGACGATTTAAATGCACTACTCACAGCACTAGGTACTAACCTATCGTTCATTATTTTAACAGAAACTTGGCTAAATAAAGACCATACCCAACTCTACAACTTAGCTGGTTATAAAGCCATTCATAACTGTAGGCCTAATAAAAAAGGTGGTGGCACAGCTATATATTACCGAGATACATTTATCTGCAACAGTGTTATTAGTGACAGAGATGACTTCTGTGAATATACTTTTGCTCAGTTTACAATTAAATCCCTTAAATCCTCTTTGACTATTGGAGCCATCTATAGATTTCCTAATACTAACATAGCTTCTTTCTCAGACAACCTAAGGAATCTTATTATAAACAACAATCTCAACAAAAACCACATCATTCTGGGAGGAGACTTTAATATTGACCTGGGTCAACAAAACTGCTCTCAAGTTGACTATTTCCTTAACAGCATGAACTCCTGTATGCTAATCCCCACTATCACCAAACCTACCCGAGTCACTCAAACATCAGCCACTACCTTGGACCACATATGGACAAACATAACAGCTCCCCTTGTATCTGGTATAATCTACGACAGAACAACTGACCACTATCCTACCTTTCTCATAGCGACCATGGACATAACACCACCAAAAAGCAAGAAATTTTCATTTAGGCTACACAGTGAATCAGCTTTAGACAATCTTACAGAGGCTCTTCACAATATTAACTGGGATTCTGAATTCAATAATACCCATGATATAAATTCATTAGCTAACCTCTTCCTCTCCAAAACTCTAAGCCTCTACAACCTTCATTGTCCCCTTCTTACAAAGCAAGTAACTGACAAAAGATTAAACAATCCATGGCTCACAAATGGCATTCTCAACTCAATCAACAAGAAACATGAATATGAAAAGAAAGTTAGGATTGGCCTAGTTTCAAAGGAAGTAGCTAAAAGGTACTCATCAATGCTTACCAGTATCATAAGAAAGGCAAAACTTGCATATTATGTGAATAGATTCAATGAAGCAAAAGGCAACATGAAAAACACTTGGAAAACTATCTCTAGTATCCTAGGAACTAAACAACACTCACATAACCAAATAAAACTCTACAAGGATGGGGATATACCGTCAACTGATTTAGAAATGGCAAATGAATTTAATAGTTTCTTTTCATCGGTTGGTGCTAATCTTGCCAGTAAAATCCCACAGACTCAGACACATATTAACACATATCTCTCAGGCAGCTATCCAAACTCTCTTCTCCTTTCACCAATCAGCCCGGCAGATGTTGTATCCATCATACACTCTCTAAAAACCAAGGCAGGGAACACCAGTGAAATTCCGTCCATTGTGTACAAGAGAGCCTCCCATGCCCTTGCCCCACCCATAGCACTACTATTCAACAAATCTATAGAGTGTCACACCTTCCCTGATATCCTCAAAAAAGCAAGAGTAACGCCAGTCCATAAAGGAGGCAATCCGGCGGACATAAACAATTATAGACCAATATCAAATCTACCCATTCTATCAGAAATATTTGAAAAAATTATTTACAAACAGCTCTATTCCTACCTCGTAAAATTCGACATACTCAGCCCCTGCCAGTTTGGCTTCCGGTCCCAAAAGAGTACCAATGATGCAATCATTAGTCTCCTTGACATTATCTACTCAGCCCTTGACAAAAATGAGTTTCCGATTGGACTCTTCATTGACCTAAGAAAAGCCTTTGATACTGTTAATCACAACTACCTCTTATTTAAACTCCAGCATTATGGAATCCGAGGCCTTGCCCTTGACTACATCCGATCCTATCTTAGTGACAGACACCAATATGTAACCATCAATGATACAACTTCTTCCACTCTACCAATTACCGTTGGAGTGCCACAGGGCAGCATCTTAGGACCTCTTCTATTTCTTATATATATAAACGATCTGCCTAATGTCTCTAATATTCTCAAACCTATATTGTTTGCTGACGATACTACCCTTATCTACTCAAACCTCAACCCACATACACTAAATAATGTTGTGAATAATGAATTAAAAAAAGTCCACTTATGGATGTCAACGAACAAACTAACATTAAACATCGAAAAGACTTACTACATCTTATTTGGAAGCAAATCATCAAATGCAATTCAGCTACAGATAGACAACATTAGCATCAGTAATAAAAATGATGGCAAGTTTCTTGGCCTATTCCTAGACAAGAGACTCAACTTCAGCACCCACATTCAACACATAACTAAGAAAGTCTCTAAGACAGTTGGTATACTCTCCAAAATCAGATATTATGTTCCTAACTCTGCTCTCCTCTCACTATATTATGCACTAATCTACCCCTATCTTAATTATGGTATCTGTGCATGGGGGTCTACCACTGCAAACCACCTTAAGCCCATCATCACACAGCAAAAATCTGCTATCAGAATAATAACTAACTCTGCTTTCAGACAACACTCAGCTCCCTTGTTTAAATCTCTAAACTTGCTAAATATTAACTCCCTCCACACATTCTCTTGTGTCAACTACATTTACAAAACCCTGTTCTTAAATGCAAACCATGCTCTGAAACTCTCCCTGGACAGATGTAATAGGACCCATTATCACCACACCAGAAATAAATATCTCTTTGATATCCCCAGGGTCAAACTTAATCTGTGTAAACACTCTATGCAAATTAAGGGACCTAGTCTATGGAACTCACTCCCTAGTGAATTGAAAAACTGTAAAACTTTTGCCTTATTTAAAAGCAAAACCAAAAAGTACCTAACTTCATCTATTTAGTTTCCTACACTGAGCTTTAAATTTGCTCTGTACCTAGTGGTACCCAATCTCCTAATTTTTATGTAATATCAAACAACCTTATCATTGTGTTCATTGCTGTCTTCTTTTATGTGCTAGCCATATGCTGTATTGTGACTACCAATTTTTGTCAACTACCATTCAAGCTGTCATTGCAATCAATCTTATATTGTTTCTGCTGTATTGTGCCTACCAATTTGTTGTCAACTACCATTTTAAGGTGTCATTGCAATCAATCATAGCTACCTATGTGCTTTAATATACTGTACCTATAATTTTCTCTCATCTTTTTTTTTTTCATTCCATGTAATCTGTTATCATTTTTTTGTCTATAAATTTTGCAAGTATTTACCTCCTTAAAGTTTTCTTAGATTAAGGACCTGCCCGAAACGCTGCGCGTGCTAGTGGCTTTACAAGACTGTAATTACCATAATTGTATCCTCGCATTCCTTATGTACATTCTTGTATATGCATAAATAAATAAATAAATAAATAAATAAATATTATCTCTAAATTCCGCGATTTTTTCACATGTTGAACCATTAAGAATGTCTCTTAAATGTTACCCAAGCACACATGTTTGTGGAGACTAAAGTTATTATCAATAGAAAGCAACAATGCCAGATGGGTTTATTACACCATATATAAAAATAAAAAAAATAAAATTTTTTTTATTTAAGTAAAAGTACATACATAGAAGATGAGTTACAAACATAATGTTGGATTTATAGATAGAGCTAGTACATACAATACCTTTTTTTTTTTTTGAGATATATACAAGAGTTGTTACATTCTTGTACAGCCACTATAGTACGCGTAGCGTTTAATAATAATAATAATAATAATAATTTTTATTTAGGCAAAGGTACATACATAAAGAGATTATACAAAGTTTGTTGGCTTTATAGATAGAGCTAGTACATACAATGCCTAAAGCCACTATTACGCAAAGCGTTTCGGGCAGGAAAAAAAACACTACTGACTAAAGCTTAAAACTAATGGGTAAAAAGAAAAAAATGCGTTGAGTACAAATAAAAATAGAGGTAAAAGAGGGGGGAACATTGTTGAAAAAACAGCACAAATACAATTACAAATTATTACAGAAAATTACATTAAAACAGCGTTGATTTGAAAAAAAAAAAAAAAAAACATACATGGGTTGACAATAGAGGGGTAAGGTAGGTTACAGGGAATTTATTAGGTATAGCTTCGTTTTTAACTTAAACTGGTTGAGAGAGGTACTGTCTTTAACATGGTTGGGAAGGTCATTCCACATTCTGGGCCCCTTGATTTGTAGAGCATTTCTGGTTTGATTAAGTCGTACTCTAGGAATATCAAAACTGTATTTATTTCTGGTGTGGTGTTCATGGGTTCTGTTACAACCTTCTATGAAGCTTTTGAGATCAGGATTGGCATTACAGTTTAGCGTTTTATATATGTATAATACACAGGAGAGAATGTGCAGTGACTTAATGTCTAACATATTCAGGGATTTGAGTAGGGGTACCGAGTGATGTCTGGGGCCAGAATTGGATATTGTCCTAATAGCAGCTTTGTGTTGAGTAATTAGAGGATGTAAGTGATTTTGGGTAGTAGAGCCCCAAGCACAAATACCATAGTTGAGATATGGATAGATAAGGGAGTAATAGAGAGTCACCAGGGCAGGGCGTGGTACATAATATCTGATCTTAGAAAGAATGCCCACCGTTTTTGAAACTTTTTTTGATACGTTTAGAATGTGTCCCTGGAAATTCAGCTTGTGGTCAATGAGAATGCCAAGGAATTTGCCATCTAATTTGTTACAAATTTGGGTATTGTTTATTTTGAGATTTATTTGATTAGAGGATTTATTGCCAAACAGAATATAGAAAGTTTTGTCAATGTTAAGGGTGAGTTTGTTGGCAGTTAGCCACAGATGGACTTTATTTAGCTCAGTATTTACTGTGGCATTTAGAGCAAGGGGATCAGGACTGGAGTAAATGAAGGTTGTGTCGTCAGCAAATAGGATTGGTTTGAGGTGTTGGGAGGCATTTGGAAGGTCATTAATGTAGATGAGAAAGAGGAGAGGGCCAAGTATGCTGCCCTGGGGAACACCAATGTTGATGGGTAGGGTGGGAGAAATTGTATTATTCACAGAAACACATTGGAGCCTGTCAGTAAGGTAGGATTTGAGGTATTGTAGGGAGTGTCCTCTGACACCATAATGATGTAATTTAAGAAGAAGGTTTTGGTGGTTGACAGTATCGAAAGCTTTACGCAGGTCCACAAATAACCCAACAGGGAACTCATTTTTATCAAGAAACACCCAACACCTCAAACCAATTCTATTTGCTGACGACACAACCTTCATTTACTCCAGTCCTGATCCCCTTGCTCTAAATGCCACAGTAAATACTGAGCTAAATAAAGTCCATCTGTGGCTAACTGCCAACAAACTCACCCTTAACATTGACAAAACCTTCTATATTCTGTTTGGCAATAAATCCTCTAATCAAATAAATCTCAAAATAAACAACACCCAAATTTGTAACAAATTAGATGGCAAATTCCTTGGCATTCTCATTGACCACAAGCTTAATTTCCAGGGACACATTCTAAACATATCAAAAAAAGTTTCAAAAACTGTGGGCATTCTTTCTAAGATCAGATATTATGTACCACGCCCTGCCCTGGTGACTCTCTATTACTCCCTTATCTATCCATATCTCAACTATGGTATTTGTGCTTGGGGCTCTACTACCCAAAATCACTTACGTCCTCTAATTACTCAACACAAAGCTGCTATTAGGACAATATCCAATTCTGGCCCCAGACATCACTCGGTATACCCCTACTTAAATCTCTGAATATGTTAGACATTAAGTCACTGCACATTCTCTCATGTGTATTATACATATATAAAACGCTAAACTATAATGCCAATCCTGATCTCAAAAGCTTCATAGAAGGTTGTATCAGAACCCATGAGCATCACACCAGAAATAAATACAGTTTTGATATTCCTAGAGTACGACTTAATCAAACTAGAAATGCTCTACAAATCAAGGGGCCCAGAATGTGGAATGACCTTCCCAACCATGTTAAAGACTGTACCTCTCTCAACCAGTTTAAGTTAAAAGCGAAGCTATACCTAATAAATTCCCTGTAACCTACCTTACCCTTCTATTGTCAACCAATGTCTGTTTTTTTCTTTAAAGAGCGCTGTTTGTCGACATAATTGTATTTGTGCTGCTTTTTCATCTATGTTTTCATTTCTTGTTTTCATTCTACTCATTATGCTCAATTAGTATTAAGCTTGTAATTTAAGTTTATCATGCCCGAAACGCTTTGCGTAATAGTGGCTTTAGGCATTGTATGTACTAGCTCTACCTATAAGTCAAACAATCCTTGTAAATATTTATTGTATGTATGTACCTTACCTAAATAAAATTGTATTGTATTGTATTGTATTGTAAGAGCTGTATGAATCGAGTTAAGCATACTAATAAGTGCATCGTTAGTGCTTTTTTTTGGCCTGAAGCCATATTGGCAAGGGCTAAGTATATTGAGTTTGGCTAGATATGAGTAAAGCTGCTTATAGATTAGTTTTTCAAAAATTTTTGACAAGTTTGGCAGGACTGATATAGGTCTGTAGTTGTTAACATCTGTGAGATCTGTTTCGGGCAGGTCCCTGGAATACGATCCCCTGCCGCGAAGAATCGTTTTTTCATCCAAGTACACATTTTACTGTTGCGTTAAACAGAGGCTACAGTTAAGGAATTGCGCCCAGTAAATCCTCCCCGGCCAGGATACGAACCCATGACATAGCGCTCGCGAAACGCCAGGCGAGTGTCTTACCACTACACCACGGAGACTGTTAAGAAGAAGCCACTAATACGCACAACGTTTTATGACAGAGGATATTCAATATCAACAAGGCCAGATGGGTTTATTGCACCATATTGCAGAGGATATTCAATTGCCCCTGGGGAGGATGGAGTAACTTATGAAATAAACAATGAACTTGCCGATCACATGAACTCCGATCATATATGCCGATGATATTTTGTTTCAGAGTCAAGATATTTCAAAGGTTCAAACGGTGTTGTATAATTTCCGAAATTTGTGTCACCATATGGGACTGGTGGTTAATGAAGACTTTTGTTCGTAAACAGGGAATTGATTACCAACTTGGACTGCCTTTGAGCAGCCTGAGGGCAGCAATATTCCGGGAACATCAACTAAATTTTGGAGACTTGAGACAAAGTGAAATTCACACCAGTTACTCCATCTATCATCATTCTATTATGCATGAAGTACTGCATGTCTATGGGTCATCCAATAAGGTTAGCAGACTTCTAGATGTTACCACTGCTAAGCTTAGGCTCGGCTACAAGTACCTCTGGGAATTTGTAACATCTGCTGGTGTAGATATTACTAAATGTAAACTCTGTCAGCAGAACTATTCGCATACTTTGGGTCATTATATAATGGAATGTGAAAAAATCGCGGAATTTAGAGGTAACACCATCAATAGTGTCCAAGAAATGTGTAAGTACTTCATTCATAATTATTTATTTATTTATTTATTTATTTATTTATTTATTTATTTATTTATGCATATACAAGAAGGTACATTGAGAATGTGAGGATACATAATTTGGTAATTACAGTCTTGTAAAGCCACTAGTACGCGCAGCGTTTCGGGCAGGTCCTTAATCTAAGAAAATTTTAAGTAGGTAAATAATTGCAAAATTTATACAAAAAAGATGATAACAGATACATGGCAAGAAAATAATAAAAAAAAAAGATGAGAGAAAGTTGTAGGTACAGTATATTAAAGCACATAGGTAGCTAAGATTGATTGCAATGACAGCTTGAATGGTAGTTGACAAAAATTGGGAGGCACAATACAGCATATGGCTAGCACCTAAAAGAAGACAACAATGAACACAATGATAAGGTTGTTTGATATTACATAAAAATTAGGAGATTGGGTAACACTAGGTACAGAGCAAATTTAAAGCTCAGTGTAGGAAACTAAGAAGATGAAATTAGTTACTTTTTGGTTTTGCTTTTAAATAAGGCAAAAGTTTTACAGTTTTTTCAATTCATTAGGGAGTGAGTTCCATAGACTAGGTCCCTTAATTTGCATAGTGTTCACACAGATTAAGTTTGACCCTGGGGATATCAAAGAGATATTTATTTCTGGTGTGGTGATAATGGGTCCTAGTACATCCGTCCAGGGAGAGTTTCAGAGCATGGTTTGCATTTAAGAACAGGGTTTTATAAATGTAGTTGACACAAGAGAATGTGTGGAGGGAGTTAATATTTAGCAAATTTAGGGATTTAAACAAGGGAGCTGAGTGTTGTCTGAAAGCAGAGTTAGTTATTATTCTGATAGCAGATTTTTGCTGCGTGATGATGGGCTTAAGGTAGTTTGCAGTGGTAGACCCCCATGCACAGACACCATAATTAAGATAGGGGTAGATTAGTGCATAATATAGTGAGAGAGGAGCAGAGTTAGGAACATAATATCTGATTTTGGAGAGTATACCAACTGTCTTAGAGACTTTGTTAGTTATGTGTTGAATGTGGGTGCTGAAGTTGAGTCTCTTGTCTAGGAAGAGGCGAAGAAACTTGCCATCATTTTTATTACTGATGTTAATGTTGTCTATCTGTAGCTGAATTGCATTTTATGATTTGCTTCCAAATAAGATGTAGTAAGTCTTTTCGATGTTTAATGTTAGTTTGTTTGTTGACATCCATAAGTGGACTTTTTTTAATTCATTATTCACAACATTATTTAGTGTATGTGGGTTGAGGTCTGAATAGATAAGGGTAGTATCGTCAGCAAACAATATAGGTTTGAGAATATTAGAGACATTAGGCAGATCGTTTATATATATAAGAAATAGAAGAGGTCCTAAGATACTGCCCTGTGGCACTCCAACGGTAATTGGTAGAGTGGAAGAAGTTGTATCATTGATGGTTACATATTGGTTACTGTCACTAAGATAGGATCGGATGTAGTCAAGGGCAAGGCCTCGGATTCCATAATGCTGAAGTTTAAGTAAGAGGTAGTTGTGATTAACAGTATTAAAGGCTTTTCTTAGGTCAATGAAGAGTCCAATCGGAAACTCATTTTTGTCAAGGGCTGAGTAGATTACGTCAAGGAGACTAATGATTGCATCGTTCGTGCTCTTTTGGGACCGGAAGCCAAACTGGCAGGGGCTGAATATGTCGAATTTTACGAGGTAGGAATAGAGCTGATTGTAGATAATTTTTTCAAATATTTTTGATAGAATGGGTAGATTTGATATTGGTCTATAATTGTTTATGTCCGCCGGATTGCCTCCTTTATGGACTGGCGTTACTCTTGCTTTTTTGAGGATATCAGGGAAGGTGTGACACTCTATAAATAAATAAATAAATAAATAAATAAATAAATAAATAAATGTTTATTTAGGTAAGGTACATACATACAAGAAATTTTTACAAAGATTTGTGGACTTATAGATAGAGCTAGTACATACAATGCCTAAAGCCACTATTACGCAAAGCGTTTCGGGCATGAAAAACTTAAATGACAAGCGTAATACTAATTGAGCATAAAGAGTAAAATGAAAACAAGAATGAAAACATAGCTGAAAAAGCAGCACATATACAATTCTGTCGACAAACAGTGCTCTATAAAAAAAACAGACATTGGTTGACAATAGAGGGGTAAGGTAGGTTACAGGGAATTTATTAGGTATAGCTTCGTTTTTATCTTAAACTGGTTGAGAGAGGTACAGTCTTTAACATGGTTGGGAAGGTCATTCCACATTCTGGGCCCCTTGATTTGTAGAGCATTTCTAGTTTGATTAAGTCGTACTCTAGGAATATCAAAACTGTATTTATTTCTGGTGTGGTGCTCATGGGTTCTGTTTCAACCTTCTATGGAGCTTTTGAGGTCAGGATTGGCATTACAGTTTAGCGTTTTATATATGTATAATACACATGAGAGAATGTGCAGTGACTTAATGTCTAACATATTCAGAGATTTGAGTAGGGGTACGGAGTGATGTCTGGGGCCAGAGTTGGATAATGTCCTAATAGCAGCTTTGTGTTGAGTAATTAGAGGACGTAAATGATTTTGGGTAGTAGAGCCCCAAGCACAAATACCATAGTTGAGATATGGATAGATAAGGGAGTAATAGAGAGTCACCAGGGCAGGGCGTGGTACATAATATCTGATCTTAGAAAGAATGCCCACAGTTTTTGAAGCTTTTTTTGATATATTTAGAATGTGTCCCAGGAAATTCAGCTTGTGGTCAATGAGAATGCCAAGGAATTTGCCATCTAATTTGTTACAAATTTGGGTATTGTTTATTTTGAGATTTATTTGATTAGAGGATTTATTGCCAAACAGAATATAGAAAGTTTTGTCAATGTTAAGGGTGAGTTTGTTGGCAGTTAGCCAAAGATGCACTTTATTTAGCTCAGTATTTACTGTGGCATTTAGAGCAAGGGGGTCAGGACTGGAGTAAATGAAGGTTGTGTCGTCAGCAAATAGAATTGGTTTGAGGTGTTGGGAGGCATTTGGAAGGTCATTAATGTAGATGAGAAAGAGGAGAGGGCCAAGTATGCTGCCCTGAGGAACACCAATGTTGATGGGTAGGGTGGGAGAAATTGTATTATTCACAGAAACATACTGGAGCCTGTCAGTAAGGTAGGATTTGAGGTATTGCAGGGAGTGTCCTCTGACTCCATAATGATGTAATTTAAGAAGAAGGTTTTGGTGGTTGACAGTGTCAAAAGCTTTACGCAGGTTCACAAATAACCCAACAGGGAACTCATTTTTATCAAGAGCTGTATGAATCGAGTTAAGCATACTAATAAGTGCATCGTTAGTGCTTTTTTTGGGTCTGAAGCCATATTGGCAAGGGCTAAGTATATTGTGTTTGGCTAGATACGAGTAAAGCTGCTTATAGATTAGTTTTTCAAAAATTTTTGACAAGTTTGGCAGGATTGATATAGGTCTGTAGTTGTTAACATCTGTGAGATCACCACATTTGTGGAAAGGTGTTACTCTCGCTTTTTTAGAATATCTGGAAAGGTTTGGAGTTCAAGTGACTTGTTGAAGAGCAAAGCAATAGCAGGGTTATAGATTTGTTGAACAGTAGGGCTATGGGTGGGGCAAGGGCATGGGAGGCTCTCTTGTATACAATGGACGGAATTTCACTGGTGTTCCCTGCCTTGGATTTTAGAGAGTGTATGATGGACACAACATCTGCCGGGCTGATTGGTGAAAGGAGAAGATAGTTTGGATTGCTGCCTGAGAGATATGTGTTAATATGTGTCTGAGACTGTGGGATTTTACTGGCAAGATTAGCACCAACCGATGAAAAGAAACTATTAAATTCATTTGCCATTTCTAAATCAGTTGACGGTATATCCCCATCCTTGTAGAGTTTTATTTGGTTATGTGAGTGTTGTTTAGTTCCTAGGATACTTGAGATTGTTTTCCAAGTGCTTTTCATGTTGCCTTTTGCTTCATTGAATCTGTTCACATAATATGCAAGTTTTGCCTTTCTTATGATGCTGGTAAGCATTGATGAGTACCTTTTAGCTACTTCCTTTGAAACTAGGCCAATCCTAAGTTCCTTTTCATATTCATGTTTCTTGTTGATTGAGTTGAGAATGCCACTTGTAAGCCATGGATTGTTTAATCTTTTATCAGTTACTTGCTTGGTAAGAAAGGGACAATGAAGGTTGTAGAGGCTTAGAGTTTTGGAGAGGAAGAGGTTAGCTAATGAATTTATATCCTGGGTATTATTAAATTTAGAATCCCAGTTAATATTGTGAAGTGCATCTGTAAGATTGTCTAAAGCTGATTCACTGTGTAGCCTAAATGAAAGTTTCTTGCTTTTTCGTGGTGTTATGTCCATGTTCGCTATGAGAAAGGTAGGATAGTGGTCAGTTGTTCTGTCGTAAATTATACCAGATACAAGGGGAGCTGTTGTGTTTGTCCATATGTGGTCCAAGGTAGTGGCTGATGTTTGAGTGACTCGGGTAGGTTTGGTGATTGTGGGGATTAGCATACAGGAGTTCATGCTGTTAAGGAAATAGTCAACTTGAGAGCAATTTTGTTGACCCAGGTCAATATTAAAGTCTCCTCCCAGAATGATGTGGTTTTTGTTGAGATTGTTGTTTATAATAAGATTCCTTAGGTTTTTTGAGAAAGAAGCTATGTTAGTATTGGGAAATCTATAGATGGCTCCAATAGTCAAAGAGGATTTAAGGGATTTAATTGTAAACTGAGCAAAAGTATATTCACAGTAGTCATCTCTGTCACTAATAACACTGTTGCAGATCAATGTATCTCGGTAATATATAGCTGTGCCACCACCTTTTTTATTAGACCTACAGTTATGAATGGCTTTATAACCAGCTAAGTTGTATGTTATAATAAATGGTGGGCTTGCTATGGGGAAACTGGCACTATTAAGGGGTAAGGGTAGTTAGAAAACAGAGTTATCAAATATGGGAGAGCTAAAAGGCCCGGCCCCCAAATAAACTATCCACAGTAATAATAACTTGCTACTAGACCATGTCTGTCTAAGGGTTGATCAATGCACTCCCACACAGGAAGAAGGGATACTCTGTTCTAACTTACTTATTTATTAACCCCTTAACAACCCGCCATATACACTCACACCAATAACAATAATAATAATAACTTTACCACCCTATCTTACGTTAAAAGCCTTGGTCCACTTAGACAGGATACAAGGTTTACACTGTGAACAAGCTAGGGTAAAGTACTACTGGATAAGCACTGAAGCTGGATGCAGCTTACGGTAGAGACACCACGTGGTACCCTAATACAAAACACAACACTTAGGGGTACCCAAAACACTGGCAAATACTACCCCCAGGTCTCACCAATCGTTACTACCAGAGTAGGCACACTTAAAACACCATACTTAACTTAATGGTACAGGAACTTAAGGTAAGGGAAATAAGTAAGAGGAGAAGGGAGGAGAGTAGGGGTGCAGCCACAGAGTAGGTCTCATCCCCACGAACGCCAACCAGAAGAAGACCGCTCCCAGCGACCAGCTCAGGCCTCCCGCATGTCGTGGTGCCGGAAGGAGCCTAATTGATCATGCAGCTAAGCCCATTAAAAATCTTCCCCATGCAACGTATTGTTACTTTACAAATGATTAAAGTATTAGTAAACATAGTTGGTGCCTATGTTATTATTTAATAATCAACCCCCAGCTCAGTCTTTAAATGCTCTTTGAGAAACAAGAATAGTCTTACGTCTGGCAGGGAAGATACAAACAATTTCAGCTCGTGATGCGTTCAACTATACTATAGGAAAGTTTAATAACTCAATTTTGACCTCTGGTTTCCACTGAAGAACCCAGGGTCGTAACATTGTAGAATTGGGTATAGTCTTTATTTAGCCAAGTTTCTGTTAAAATAATGAACGATAAGTTAGTACCTAGTGCTGTGAGTAATGCATTTAAATCGTCAAAATGTTTACCAAGTGATCTAACATTTTGGTTGTAAACTGATAGACAGATGCTATTTTGGAGTTTGTCTTTAGCCTGGTGTGCTGTAAAATACTTGCAATAATGATGATCAATGTGCTGGTTGGTGTAGATATGAGACAGAAGATTTTGATCAGGATCAATATCAGTGTGCATAGAGATGCAGAGGGATCACGATACAAGATACACGATAAAGCAAAACACAGGAATAAAAGCAAATACAATAAAATAGTAACAATTTAGAAGTAAAATAAAGATCCAATAGATAGCCAGGAAGGACACAGAAGTTACATAAAATAAAAAACAAAAAAATCAGTAGAGACTGACAATATAAATGTAAAATAAAAAAATAATAAGAAAAATAATAATCAGAAAGTAAAATTATATTGAAGATAATTAGCTTAGTAATGGTTAATTAAAATCCTATAATAATAAAATAAATAAATAATAAATATGTTTATTCAGGAAAGGGACATACATACAAGTGATGTTACATTAATGGATCGATATATAGATAGAGCTAGTACATACAATGCCTAAAGGCACTATTAGGCAATGCGTTTCGGGCAGGAAAAACATTAATATCTAGAACTTAATACTAATTGAGCATAAAGAATAAAATGTGTTGAGAACAAATACAAATAAAGATAAAAAAAGGGGGAACATGACTGAAAAAGCAGCACAAATACAATAGGTTGACAAACAGTGTTGATTAAAAAAAAAAATAACAGACATGGGTTGACAATAGAGGGGTAAGGTAGGTTAAAACGGAATTTATTAGGTAGTGTTTAGTTTTTATCTTAAACTGGTTGAGAGACGTACAGTCTTTAACATGGTTGGGAAGACCATTCCACATTCTGGGTCCCTTGATTTGTAGAGCATTTCTAGTTTGATTAAGTCGTACTCTTGTAGTATCAAAACTGTATTTATTTCTGGTGTGGTGCTCATGGGTTCTGTTACAACCTTCAATGAAGCTTTTGAGGTCAGGATTGGCATTACAGTTCAGTGTTTTATATATGTATAATACACAAGAGAGAATGTGCAGTGACTTAATATCTAACATATTCAGAGATTTGAGTAAGGGTACCGAGTGATGTCTGGGGCTAGAGTTGGATATTGTCCTAATAGCAGCTTTGTGTTGAGTAATTAGAGGACGTAAATGATTTTGGGTAGTAGAACCCCAAGCACAAATACCATAGTAAATACCTGCCCGAAACGCTGCGCGTGCTAGTGGCTTTACAAGACTGTAATTACCATAATTGTATCCTCACATTCCTTATGTACATTCTTGTATATGCATAAATAAATAAATAAATATGCATAAATAGTTGAGATATGGATAGATGAGGGAGTAATAGAGAGTTTCCAGGGCAGGGCGGGGTACATAATATCTGATCTTAGAAAGAATGCCAACAGTTTTTGAAACTTTTTTGATATATTTAGAATGTGTCCCTGGAAATTCAGCTTGTGATCAATGAGAACGCCAAGGAATTTTCCATCTAATTTGTTACAAATTTGGGTATTGTTTATTTTGAGATTTATTTGATTAGAGGATTTATTGCCAAACAGAATATAGAAAGTTTTGTCAATGTTAAGAGTGAGTTTGTTGGCAGTTAGCCAAAGATGGACTTTATTTAGCTCAGTATTTACTGTGGCATTTAGAGCAAGGGGGTCAGGACTGGAGTATATGAAGGTTGTGTCGTCAGCAAATAGAATAGGTTTGAGGTGTTGGGAGGCATTTGGAAGGTCATTAATGAAGATGAGAAAGAGGAGAGGGCCAAGTATGCTGCCCTGAGGAACACCAATGTTGATGGGTAGGGTGGGAGAAATTGAATTGTTCACAGAAACATACTGGAGCCTGTCAGTAAGGTAAGATTTGAGGTATTGTAGGGAGTGTCCTCTGACTCCATAATGATGTAATTTAAGAAGAAGGTTTTGGTGGTCGACAGTGTCAAAAGCCTTACGCAGGTCCACAAATAACCCAACAGGGAACTCATTTTTATCAAGAGCTGCATGAATTAAGTTAATCATACTAATAAGTAAATTGTTAGTGCTTTTTTTGGGTCTGAAGCCATATTGGCAAGAGCTAAGTATATTGTGCTTGGCTAGATAAGAGTAAAGCTGCTTGTAGATTAGTTTTTCAACAATTTTTGATAAGTTTGGCAGGATTGAAATAGGTCTGTAGTTGTTAACATCTGTGGGATCACCACATTTGTGGACAGGGGTTACTCTCGCTTTTTTTTAGAACATCTGGAAAGGTTTGGAGTTCAAGTGACTTGTTGAAGAGCAATGCAATAGCAGGGGCTAAAGATCTGGAGGCTTTTTTGTAAATTAAAGTTGGTATCTCCTCAAGGGCACTAGACTTGGTTTTAAGGGAAAGGATTATCTCATTGACGTCAGTGGAATTAATAGGCTTTAGGTACAGAGACTGGATAGTTACCTGTGAGATAGTCCTTAACGTCAGTACTGGAAGATGGAATATCATTTGCAAGGGATGACCCAATGGAAGAGAAGAACCTATTGAACTCAATAGCAGAATCTGAGGCTGAAAGCTGACCATCGTTATTGGAAAGGAGTGTTGGTTTGTTATTTAAAGTCTTCTTGATCCCAATATTTGTGAAATTGTGCTCCAAGTTTTTTTAATGTTGCTCTTTATTTGGGAAAATTTATCTTCGTAGTATTTAGTTTTGGCTCGTCTAATTATCTTAGATAGCAATAATGAGTAATTCTTTGAGAATTCTTTGGAGACAATTCCTACCCTATACTTCTTCTCAAGTTCATGTTCTTTATTAATGGATTTAAGTATTCCCTTTGAAATTGGTATGAACCTAAGAAAACAAAGTGAGCTCAATAGATAATTCCGAGAGAAAAAAAAAAGATGACATGTAAATCTAATTAAATCTTGAAATTTACTCTAATATAAATCTAAGTGTAAAAATAAACAGGGTGAGAGTATATTCATGTGGAAGATTTTACTATGATACTGAGGTAGATGCTTATATAAACAATTATACTATTAATTAATTCCAATAAATGATTACAAGAAACAAATACCAAGTTACTTTAAATATAACAGGGTAATAAAAAGCCTTAGGTTTAGTGACAAGGGGATTAACTAAGACCAAATAATTAAGAGTAAAAAACAGGCAAAGATGGCAAACAAAATAATAAAAATAAAAGACCTTTGGAAAGGAAAGGCAGAGCTTAAGTACACTTTGGTTGTATGTGAGACTACAAATTATGTTCTGGTTATGCAGCTGATATCCCACAGTCATCCAGGAAAGAAGTGAGGTGTGCCTCAGTGGTTATGACAAGTTTTTCCAGTGTCAGTCTTCCTAGCTATTATTTTACCATCGCGCACAAAACAATGTTTAATAGCAGGGGATCTTTTGCAGATTTCACGTAGTTTAAATAAGAGATTTTGTCTGAATCTGGTTAGACATTCGTTCACATAAACATTGGATTTCCTAGCGACTGCAGCAGTGATAAGGTCTGACTTGCGGGAGCAGCTATCTAATTTCACACGAATCTTTTTGTTATTTGTACCAGATGATTTCGTACCCACTCTATAAGCTGACTTGATGTCACTTGCTTCGATTGAATAATTCAACTTAGTTGAATGATGTGCTTCCCGAAATCTTAGCGAAGTATCTAAAATTTGCTTACTGTAAGAAATGCAGTCGTGTTATAGGCAGCGTAGGGGACGGACTTTTGAGGGTCCTCCCCTGCGTTTGCACTCGTTATCGTGGGTGTAATTGTACCTCCGACAGTTACGAAGCCAAATAACCAATCTGGGACACACACATACACACCAGGTGTGTCTGAAACTTGGTTATCACCTGCACTGCTGAATTACAAGTGGCATTTGTAGCTGTGTTGCTGACCTGCGAGGGGAAGGCTGTTGATCAGGCCTCAGGCGTCCCCTCCTCACTCGCCTGTTGGGCCTAAACCACACGTGTATCAGGTACAAGACAATAGCTCTTGCGTCATACTACCGCTGAGCCGTGTTTGCCTTGTTTTTCGATCGAAGACGTTAGTGACCAGGAAACAATGCAGCCTCAGTTCAGTGGAGATACTTTTAGTCATGCCTTAACTCTCCCACTTCTACATTTGTTGATGTGAAATAGTGCTGTGACGATTGAGTGTGGTTAGAAACTTTAATTACAAAACTGTGTAACGGGGGGTGGGGGAAATGGCTCTATCTTGTCCATTATTCCAAACCCCAGTTAACTAACGAGGCCGGGGGAAACAGCTCTCTCTAGTCTGTTATCCCGTCCCCAGTTAGCTAACTATTCTAGAGCACTCCCAGAGTTCCTAAGGCAGCCTCTCTCGTTCAACACCTTGCAACCTAGGTATTTGACTACCTAGGTGCTAAGACTACAAGGCGCCGTAACTGGATCAGCTACCCGAAACTCTAGAGAGAACTCTAGAATACATTTCACTGCCACAAACGTATAAGAGACATGAAAGGAAAGAGAAGACTAGTGAAGTAATTAGTGAGGGTTTGGGGTGAGAGAGGTAGAGGTGGGAGGAGCGAGGAGGGTCATTTGCTGAAAGGGAAAGTTCGGAGAGGGGTGGAGGGAGAAGAATAGATAGGTAGAAGTAGAAGAGTAGATAGTAGAAGTAGAAGAGTAGATAGTAGAAGACGAAATGCTGCCACCATCCATTCAAGACCATTACATACAAGACAAGGAATGAAACTTGTCTGTATTACAATTCTCAAAAGATGTTATTACCATGTATCAACTCCAAACATGTACTCATTAATATCATGAACCAGTAACCACAGAGGCTTTCTCACCTCAACTCAAAAACTCTAGGGAACCAAGTGAAAGGCCATTTAAATAATAAATTCAATTATATTTCACATGATAACTATCATAATGCAGTCTCCGTGGTGTAGTGGTAAGACACTCGCCTGGCGTTCCGCGAGCGCTATGTCATGGGTTCGTATCCTGGCCGGGGAGGATTTACTGGGCGCAATTCCTTAACTGTAGCCTCTGTTTAACGCAACAGTAAAATGTGTACTTGGATGAAAAAACGATTCTTCGAGGCAGGGGATCGTATTCCAGGGACCATAGGATTAAGGACTTGCCCGAAACGCTACGCGTACTAGTGGCTGTACAAGAATGTAACAACTCTTGTATATATCTCAAACAAAAAAAAAAAAAAAAAAAAAATAATTTAAGCAATTCAAATGTTCCAGTTTAATATGCAAAGTGAGTCATCAACCAAGAATTTGAGAACCCTACAACTTGACTGCCCCTGATCATCACACAACAAACGCTGTGCGTACTAGTGGCTTTACAAGAATGTAAATACTGTACTATCCAATGTATTCTCACAAACCCAATGTACCTTCTTGTATATATATAAATAAATAAATGAATAAATAAATATGTAAACACAACCAAGTCACCTTAATGCTCAACTCACCAGTGTCTGCCTATAGCTGGATTGAGAGAGGGGGGGTCTGTAGTTGACAGAGACTGTCCCTCCCTGCTAGGCCGTCTTCTCTCCTCTGCTGGCTGCTGTTCTTCTCTTGTTAATGCTCTGCTCTCCGAGTATATATTGGGGAACCTAGTAGCTAACTCCGCCCACAAGTAGATAGCCTCAGGCACTCTACCAAGCCACTCCTTAAATGTCGGCATGTTTGAAGGCTACCAGGCTCCAATTATAAGATTAGCAGGAAAGGTGAAATTCGCGTGATCTGACCTCAGGTCACTTGGTGGTCATTAACTCTTAGAGGTGTGAAACTCAGGCCGACCAAACTGGCGCCTTCTCAAATCCCTGTCTGTGACTCCTGAATCTCTATGTATATATTAAAAACACTAAGCCAAACACTTTTACAGTGTTACATCTCCCCTTCTTCCTGAAAATAAAGTTTTTGCAACACTGCTAAAGCGAGCTAGCTGTGTGCGAAACTTTATTAACGAAAAGAATACATCCTAGCTAAACAAGTATACATCATCCTACTCTAAAAAATGAAATATGTAGACAGACGTCCATTGTCTCTGGCTGGGCGACGTCACTGCTTGGTCTTGTAGATAATCCTGTACCACATTTCTTCAACACAACTGCCTCCGTCGCTTCTCTGTCGTTAACGCACAACAACCCTTGGTCAACCAGGCAGCCGTTACTACTTGAACTGCGCACAGGACCGTGGAATTCGGTTGTCCCAGCTGATCTGTAATTGGCCCTATGTCAGTCACCATGAGAGACGTATATTGGGGTTTTTCACAGCTATAGGGACTACAAGTTTCGAGGCCTCAAATAGCTGCCAACGTAGAAATCCCATCCTACTCTTCTCCTCTCTGTTGCTCCAGCACGCCTCCTTCAGAGAGCCACTTCTGACAGCCACATCAAGTCCGCACGACACAGGAAGAATCACTCAACAGAGCAACATGCTTGCAGGAGGGGCGGCCAGTTAAGGCAAACGATCCTGGCTTGCAATTATGCTCCATGCAATGATGCTGACACCAGCAAGGGACACTTGGCATCGTGTCTCACCCAGCTTGGTCTTATCTTCTTCTTTCTTCTCTCTTCCTCCTCCCATGGGTCTTTGACAAGCGACCTGGGGTCCATTGGGGTCCGTCCGTCCTGGGGTCCATCCTGGGTAGACCGATGTTGGTGGGACAGACTGGAGTCGTTGTTGTTCCTCTTCCATCTTTACTGGGTCGTCTGCAGAACGACCTGGGGTCCACTGGGGGTCCGTCCGTCTTGGGGTCCACTGGGTCCGTCCGTCCTGGGGTCCACTGGGGTCCGTCCGTCCTGGGGTCCACTGGGTAGACCAATGTTGACCGACCGAGAGGGCTGCATCTTGGGGTCCCCTGGGGTGGTGGTGGTGGTGGAGCCATGACCTCCAGGTAGGGGCTGGTCGTCGAAGTGGTGATAAACGTCCGTGAGTATGGTACACAGCAGCCGTCTCTCTCTTCTGTATGTGCGTCTCTCCTCTGGCTCAGACCTGTGAATGCATCTTCTGCCAGTGCTGCATCTTCTGCCAGTGGTGGGCCTTTCCCTGATGTAGAGTGGCCACTTCCTGGTTCTGGGATAATGTCACCTACTGTGAGACCACCATCCACAGCTGGACCCCACAGTCAACTGGAAGTGGGGGATAAGGAACTGGATCAAAATGAGACAGATCGCAACCTCAGCCTCCCTACCACCTCGCCCTTGGGTTGCTCCACTGTTCAAGCAGTGGTTGCCCTTCGTGACCGGTTGCAGGAACACCAGCAGCAGTCACAGCAGCAAACGGAGCGGCTGCAAGAGCAACTCCAACATGAGAAAAAATCCACCAGCGATATATCGATGATGGTCACGTGTATGAGGGGACTTGTAAGCAATGACTGCCAAACTCCCCCTTCCACCCCTGAACCCTCCAAACATGTGTTCGCTTGCCCATCAGGGAAAACTTCTAGTGATCTTGAAACCTTGTGTAGTGGAGTCCTTCCACGCAGGTTAACTGCCAAAGTTGTGCTAAAGTATGTTCAAAACGACTCTATAGCTGGAAATGACAGACAAATTGTACTAGACCATTGGAGGCAAATGTGTGACATTGGTAATAAACTAAGAAATGTTCCTGGACTTATATCGTAGTGCAATAGATAATATGTATATAGATAATATATATTAAGTGAACTAATAATATCAATATATAATGCTGACTTTAAATGCACAATTAACTAAGTTATCCGTCCTTAGCTGGAACATTGCATCCCTTAAAAAAAGGTTCTCAGATTTACATCACAAAGTAACAACTGAACACATCGATATTGTATGTCTCCAGGAGTGCAGAGTTCCCGCAAGATCCTCACCCCCGAAATTGCCCTCATTTGTTTGTTACAACCTCAGATCCAGTAACTCTTGCATTCTATACATCAAACAATCCCTACCCCATCAACTTCTGCCAGAAAAACAAACTGCCGGTCAACAGTATCATGGAGTGAGGATCTATGTGGGCAACTCTGTTCTCAATGTATTTAATCTATATGCTCCAGCAGGAAAGCTAAATTATATTGATCTTCCGACCTGCGCTCAAGCAGAGCCCACCATCATTCTTGGTGACTACAACGCTAGACACAAGGACATTGGTGGCTCTCGCTTCAGTAACGGTAACGGGAATCAACTGCTGTCGCTACTAAATAGTCGCCAAGATGTGCAGATTGTGGGAGACCTTGAACCCACACATATTTGTGGAGGTATTCTAGACCTCTGTGTTGGTTTCAACGTCTCTCATGTCTGGTGCACATCATCTATTGTAACAGATTTGTTGTCAGATCATCACCCTAGATTGACTACTCTATGTATAGGAAATACCATCCTGCCCGGTGGGACTTTCAAACGCAAACGGCTCAGTGTTCCTCCTGCTCGACGTGAAGACTTTGTTGCTCATGTGTCAAAGTGGTACAGCACTTATGATCCCTCCACAGTCCAGACATTTAACGACGGTCTAGTACAGAGCATTCAGATGTTTGCTGACCCTTTAGGTCGGCCCCCTGCACCATCCAATAGTCGCAACGATATGAAAGGTAATAAACGCCATGCCTATTACAATGACCCCAAACTGCGTACTTTGAAACGCACTGCCAGACGAGTTGGGCTTGCATATAGGGAAACACGTACGCCAGCAATGCTCAAGCTCTTTCAGAAAGCCCTAGCCAAGGCGAGGGAGCGCATGACAGAGCTCAGGCAAGATAACTGGGAAACTTTTGTTAACAGTCTTAACTCTCACACCCGCCTCAGCCAGGCATGGAAGGATATTAAAAGAATTAAAGGCGATAAGATCGGCCAAGTAGCACACCCTCACCCTCTACACAGAGTAAACGAGTTAGTCGATGCTTGGGCAACCACCTCTAGCTTCAATAGTCCTTCCCCAGACATACAGTTCAGATTAAATGCTGGTTACGGAGATCGAGAAAGGCTCGTTGACTTCATGCTCCACAAGGAAGATGAATGCAACGTGCCATTTACTGAGTTTGAATTACTCGCGGCCCTAAACAAAGGCAAAATAACATCCCCCGGTGAAGATGGTATCACTTATGAAATATTCCGTCTGCTCCCTTTAGTACCAGGGAATCCCCTGCTTGAGCTGTATAATATGAGCTATGTTACTGGGGAACTTCCTATCTCTTGGACCAACAGTATAATCATTCCAATTTCCAAGCCAAATCAAAAGAATGCTTTCCGCCCAATTTTCCTTACTAGCTGTATTTGCAAAACATTCGAGAGAATGGTCCTAAACCGTCTCCTCCATAGAATAAGAACCATGTTATCCCCCCAGATATATGGCTTCATGCATGGAAGGAGTGTGCATCACCACCTTTCTTACCCTGGACACTGAAAAGTCATATACCACCTTCCTAGATCTTAAGTCTGCCTTTGATATTGCAAATAGACATGTTATCTTGAGTGAGCTTGCAAGAATGAATATTCGTGGTCGGCTTCTTTGTTGGATCAGGGGTTACTTATCCAACAGGAAGTCATCTGTATTTTTCCGGGGGCATAGGAGTGTAACAAGAGACTTTGAACTAGGCACCCTGCAGGGTGGTGTCCTCAGTCCTACCTTATTTAATATCTTAATAAACACGCTGTTAAACTCTATACCGAGCAAACCCAACGTCCACATCATTAGCTATGCTGATGATATAATGATACACACCACTGGGTATGCTAACACGCAGAACACTCTTAACTCTGTATTAGACTCATGTCAGGACCCTAGGCTTAATTATCTCAGCAGAGAAAACAAAGATACTAAATCGGCGCCCACCCAGGCAGGGAGGAGCTGTTCGCAAGATGCAACTGTCTGATGGCTCCCAGCTTGACTATGTAAACAGATTCAAATACCTTGGCCTTGAGGTGCCACTGTATGGTCCTGTTGTATTCAGACTCTGTCGTCAGTATAAAGTGAGGCTCCGAGCTCTCAAGGCTGTTGCAGGTTATCACTCAGGCTATGGTGCCAATGTCAGAATTGTCAAAATGATGTACTTTGCATACATCAGATCTTTAGTGGATTATGCTGCACCTATGCTTGTTTTGATGCCTGAAAGAAAGCTTGCAGGGCTTGAAAAATTACAGAACGAAGCCTTGAGGATAATCCTTGGGTGCCCTCGTACCACAAAGATACTTAATATGAGAAAGGAACTTAATATTCTGAGCGTTGTTGATCGTGTTACTGAAATTAACTGTCAAATTGATATAAAAATGCTTAGGCTAACTCATCCTAATCCTTGCACACAAGCCCTCCAGAATTTCTTTATTGAAGATCAGCATTGTTCCAAATGGATAACAAAAACTGGAACTCACTCAGAATGTATCAGGTTCATGATTTGTACCAAGAGAAACAACAACGGCACTTTCCTGCACCGTGGGAGGTTACACCCTTTCCAGTTTTAATCCCTCCCTTTCCACCCAAGAAGCAAATTAGAGATCAGCCCAAGCTTCGTCTTGAGGCAAAGCTCAACGCCTTAAGCCATATTGATGCTCTGTCCACAGAGCATTCTCTCTCTCAAATTATATACACTGATGGTTCCCTACACCGCACCACGGGTGCAGCTGGAAGTGCAGTTGTCCTGACAATGGGCGATGGCCTATACTTTGAGTGGGGAGTCCGTATAAACAACTGGGCCTCTACCCTTCAGACTGAACTATTTGCCTTGATCCTTGCACTGAAATGTGTACAAGTCTCCAAACTTGATACATTAATTGTAAGTGACTCCTTATCATCCTTAAATGCTCTCAACTCTTTAAGACATAACTGTAACATGCTCGTGTCCGAAGCTAGACACAAATACAACAAAATTATTAAGGATGGTAACAGAGTCCATTTCATGTACTCACCTAGTTGTACTCACCTAGTTGTGTTTGCGGGGGTTGAGCTCTGGCTCTTTGGTCCCGCCTCTCAACCGTCAATCAACAGGTGTACAGATTCCTGAGCCTATCGGGCTCTGTCATATCTACACTTGAAACTGTGTATGGAGTCAGCCTCCACCACATCACTTCCTAATGCATTCCATTTGTCAACCACTCTGACACTAAAAAAGTTCTTTCTAATATCTCTGTGGCTCATTTGGGCACTCAGTTTCCACCTGTGTCCCCTTGTGCGTGTTCCCCTTGTGTTAAATAGACTGTCTTTATCTACCCTATCAATCCCCTTCAGAATCTTGAATGTGGTGATCATGTCCCCCCTAACTCTTCTGTCTTCCAGCGAAGTGAGGTTTAATTCCCGTAGTCTCTCCTCGTAGCTCATACCTCTCAGCTCGGGTACTAGTCTGGTGGCAAACCTTTGAACCTTTTCCAGTTTAGTCTTATCCTTGACTAGATATGGACTCCATGCTGGGGCTGCATACTCCAGGATTGGCCTGACATATGTGGTATACAAAGTTCTGAATGATTCTTTACACAAGTTTCTGAATGCCGTTCGTATGTTGGCCAGCCTGGCATATGCCGCTGATGTTATCCGCTTGATATGTGCTGCAGGAGACAGGTCTGGCGTGATATCAACCCCCAAGTCTTTTTCCTTCTCTGACTCCTGAAGAATTTCCTCTCCCAGATGATACCTTGTATCTGGCCTCCTGCTCCCTACATCTATCTTCATTACATTACATTTGGTTGGGTTAAACTCTAACAACCATTTGTTCGACCATTCCTTCAGCTTGTCTAGGTCTTCTTGAAGCCTCAAACAGTCCTCTTCTGTTTTAATCCTTCTCATAATTTTAGCATCGTCCGCAAACATTGAGAGAAATGAATCGATACCCTCCGGGAGATCATTTACATATATCAGAAACAAGATAGGACCGAGTACAGAGCCCTGTGGGACTCCACTGGTGACTTCACGCCAATCGGAGGTCTCACCCCTCACCGTAACTCTCTGCTTCCTATTGCTTAGATACTCCCTTATCCACTGGAGCACCTTACCAGTTACACCTGCCTGTCTCTCCAGCTTATGTACCAGCCTCTTATGCGGTACTGTGTCAAAGGCTTTCCGACACTCCAAGAAAATGCAGTCCGCCCAGCCCTCTCTTTCTTGCTTAATCTGTGTCACCTGATCGTAGAATTCTATCAAGCCTGTAAGGCAAGATTTACCCTCCCTGAATCCATGTTGGCGATTTGTCACGAAGTCCCTTCTCTCCAGATGTGTTACCAGGTTTTTTCTCACGATCTTCTCCATCACCTTGCAAGGTATACAAGTCAAGGACACTGGCCTGTAGTTCAGTGCCTCTTGTCTGTCGCCCTTTTTGTATATTGGGACCACATTCGCCGTCTTCCATATTTCTGGTAGGTCTCCCGTCTCTAGTGACTTACTATACACTATGGAGAGTGGCAAGCAAAGTGCCTCTGCAGACTCTTTCAGTACCCATGGTGAGATCCCATCTGGACCAACAGCCTTTCTAACATCCAGATCCAGCAGGTGTCTCTTGACCTCCTCTCTCGAAATTTCGAACTCCTCCAAGGCCGCCTGGTTTACCTCCCTTTCTCCTAGCACAGTGACCTCACCCTGTTCTATTGTGAAGACCTCCTGGAACCTCTTGTTGAGTTCCTCACACACCTCTCTGTCATTCTCTGTATACCTGTCCTCGCCTGTTCTAAGTTTCAATACCTGTTCTTTCACTGTTGTTTTCCTTCTGATGTGACTGTGGAGTAGCTTTGGTTCGGTCTTGGCTTTGTTTGCTATATCATTTTCAAAATTTTTCTCTGCTTCTCTTCTCACCCTGACGTACTCATTCCTGGTTCTCTGGTATCTCTCTCTGCTTTCGGGTGTTCTGTTATTCCGGAAGTTCCTCCACGCCTTTTTGTTCAGTTTCTTCGCTTCCATACATGCCCTATTATACCATGGATTCTTCTGTTGCTTCTCGGATTTTTCCCTTTGGGCCGGGATGAACCTGTTTACTGCCTCCTGACACTTTTGGGTAACATAGTCCATCATACCCTGTACAGACTTGTCTCTGAGGTCTGTGTCCCAAGGTATTTCACTTAGGGAACTTCTCATCTGTTCATAATTCCCTTTTCGGTATGCCAGCCTTTTGATTCCTAGTTCTTTTTGGGGGGAGATAAGTCCTAGCTCTACCAGGTACTCAAAGTTCAATACACTGTGGTCACTCATTCCCAAGGGCGCTTCCATCTTAACTTCCCTTATATCCCATTCATTTAGGGTAAATATCAAATCAAGCATTGCTGGTTCATCTTCTCCTCTCATTCTTGTTGGTTCTTTATTGTGTTGGCTTAGAAAGTTTCTTGTTGCCACGTCCAGCAGCTTAGCTCTCCATGTCTCTGGTCCTCCATGCGGGTCTCTGTTCTTCCAATCTATCTTCCCATGGTTGAAGTCTCCCATAATTAGTAGTCCAGATCCATTCCTGCTAGCAACAGAAGCTGCTCTTTCTATTATGTTAATGGTGGCCATGTTGTATTCCATCATATTCCTGTCTAGGTCTTCTGTCATTTGGTGGTGGATTATATATGACTGCGACTATAATTTTTTTCCCTCCATTTGTTACAGTACCTGCTATGTAGTCACTGAAACCTTCACAGCCCTGAATATCCATCTCCATGTGGTCCATTCAACAAGATCTTGTAGATCTGAGGCAAAGTGAAATTGACACCAGTAATTCCATCTATCATCATACTATCATGCAAGAGGAACCACACATCTATGGATCATCCAATAAAATCAGCAGACTTCAACATGTTACTACTGCTCGGCTTAGACTCGGTTACAAGTATCTCTGGGAATTCTCATTATCTGCTGATGTAGACCTGACCAAATGTAAACTGTGTCAACAAAATTATTCGCACACCCTCCGTCACTATGTGATGGAGTGCGAAAAGATACGTGAATTTAGAGACAATTCTATAACCAATGTTCCAGCGATGTGTCAATATTTCATTCAAAATTATCTGCTACCAGAAATTTATCCAAATATCCCCAGTTTGCTAACTGTAGGTAGTAACTAAGTGATTGTAACCTATCCACCGCTGCCCACTGGATGGGTGGCGGTGTGCAGGACAAACATATAAATTTTGACACTAGCTCTCCACATATGTCAGTTGCTTAATTTAGAACCTGTACTTGAGGTCGATCTCGAACCCATTGTTGATGTGACGACTTATATTGAATTTTGTAACTAGCTCATCAAGATTGTAACTTGCTTAGCTAAATTAATTGTGGGGTTCAGTCTCTGAGCCCATTATGTACCTCTGTAACCCTTTCCACTACCGCCCACAAGATGGGTATGGGGTGCATAATAAATGAACTAAACTAAAAATAATAAAGCAAAAGACCGATAACAAAAAGAGGACCCAAGAAGAAAAGTGAACTGGAGACCAGGAAAAGAAAACTCCCCTACTGGGAGTCTTACTAGAAATATTAAGTGGGAGAAGGGGATACTGCTACGCTTTCCACGCAACCGGGGCAGGCTGCTCCGTCTCCTCCTGCACCTTCAAGCTCTACTGCCCGCGCTGCCACAAGCAACACCCTGCCTACGGCCCGTGCCCCCAGGCCCAACCTCGAGTCACCACTGCCAAGGAGAAGCGTTCCCGTCGCCCCCACAGGCCAGGGGCAGGAAGAAAGACACACGTCACAACGCCAGTGGACACAGACGCAATTGATGCTTTCCTGGTGGGTTACCCCCTCTGGGACTATGTCGTGGGAGGCTTTTGGGGGGGGTTCCTACTCGATTACGAGGGGGCGCGGACTCCCCTCTCCTCTCGTAACCCCCCAGCAACTACGGCCCTGCCACATATAGTGGGGCCTATGCTCGACAAGGAACTGAGCCTGGGGCACATAGCGGGCCCCTTCGAGGTCCCCCCATTTGAGAACTTCAAGTGTTCTCCCATAGCCCTGAGAGAGAAGTCAATGCCGGGCAAATACAGGCTCCTGCACAACCTCAGCTACCCCTATACCTCTGAGAGCGTGAACGCCAACATCCTGCGGGAGACGACAACAGTGACCTACCAGTCCATCAACGACGCGGTGGCCTTGGTGGTCAGACGCTCGCCAGGGGCACACTTGACAAAGTGCGACATAGCAGAGGCGTTTCGGATCGTCCTGGTCCACCCCAGCGACTACCACCTACTCGGCTTCGCCTACGGGGGGCGGTACTACTACGAGAAGATGCTCAGCATGGGGGCTGCACCCTCCTGCAGGATCTTCGAGACGTTCTCCAGCGCCCTGCAATGGCTCCTCGCGGAGAAGTTCGGCGTGCGGGATGTCGTGAAGGTGCTGGACGACTTCCTCTTCGTGAGTTCTACCTACAACGAGTGCTTGCGGAGCCTACGGGTGTTCACTGCTCTCTGCGAGCACCTAGGCGTTCCCTTGGCCCCCACAAGACCGAGGGCCCCTGCCCCTGCCTCACCTTCCATGGACTTGAAATCGACGCCCTACGTATGGAGACAAGGCTGCCGGACGACAAGAGGATGAAGTACATGGTGCAGTGGAAGATGCCCTAGGGGCCGAGAGCCTCCCCTGCGGGACCTGCAGGGGATTATCGGCAAACTGCAATTTGCCACGACAGTCATACCGGGGGGACGGGCCTTCCTCCGACGACTCCACCCGCTCACACGAGGTGTACAAAGTCCCTCACGCCTCTGCCTGCTGGACGCGGAGGCGAAGCTCGACTTGGGAGCCTGGCACACTTTCCTCGGCGCATTTAATGGGATAACGGGTTTTCCACCAGACGTTGGATGGGGGTGCGCCACGTCCCTCGTGATGTGTGCGGATGCTTCCTCCAAGGGTTACGGACTCACACTCGAGCGACCCGGTTCAGGGGTACCTGGCCTACGGCCTGGAGCCGGCTCAACATTGCGGTTCTCGAACTTTACCCCTTCTACATGGGGATATTCATCTTTGCACCAGTGTTAGCAAACAAGAGGCTTGTGTGTAGGTCCGACAACGCTGCTGTGGTAAATGTGCTGCAATCTCTGTCAGCCAGGTGCCCCCCTCCTCATGCAACTGGTCCGGCCACTGGCGATCCTCCTGCTCACCCATAATATTACGCTTCTTCCCTCACACCTCCCGGGCAAGTTAAACGGGGTTTGTGACGCTCTTTCCCGGTTGCAGGTACTGCCGCCCTCGTTCCTGCAAGACGCAGGACTCGCCGAGAAGCCAACCGCCATCTCGCAGCACCTTCTGCCCTGCAACTTCACCCTGAAATTGTAAGGACCCTGCTCGACTCCCTGCAGCCCGCGACACGGCGCACATATCAACATAAGTGGGCGGAGTACGTGGCGTACGTATCGGCCGACAGGAGACGGAAGTGTCCCTTCGAGGCCTCGTCCTCGACCCTGGCGAACTTCCTGCAGTCGCTGCTGCCTCGGGGCTTGGCTTTCCGCTCTCTCAGCGCTTACCTCGCGGCGATCGCCTTCATGTTCAAGCTGCATGGTAGGGAGGATCCTACTCGCCAGTTCCTAGTCACACAACTGCTTAAGGGAGCGCACAACAAGGCTCAACAGCTCCCCACACGACGATTGCCCGTGACCAGACGACTACTGGGGGCCCTGGGAGGTGTCTGCTGCTCGACTTACGAGAAGACCTGCTACCGAGCGCTCTTCTCCCTCGCCTTCTACGCCTGCCTCCAGCCAGGGAAGGTGACCTATGCGGGGAAGGGGCAACGCACGCTACGCTTGGACCAAATAACTTTATCACGGACAAGGATCAACATCGCGTTTGCCTCCTACAAGCACAGTGCAGGTCGTACTCCCACTTTAAACCTGAGTGCAGACCCCTACAGCAAGTACTGCTCGGTCCATGCCATGGCGAACTACATAGGGCGACGGGGCATGGAACCAGGACCTATATTCCTAGACGAAACGGGCGCCCCGGTCACCAGACAAGATTTCGCAAGGGTGCTCCGTGCTGCCATTCGAGCACTAGGACTGCCTCCAAACGATTATGCACTTCACTCCTTGAGAATTGGCAGGGCCACGCAGATGTCCAAGGATGGCCTGGCGCCGGCAGTAATCAGAACAGTCGGCAGGTGGAAAAGCGATGCGTTCCACTCCTACGTCAGGCAAGACGTCATTCCACTACCTAGATAAGTTACTTCTGCGGCCAGCGGGCACCTCGCCTTTCGGGGGGGTGGGGAACCGGCTGCGCTGGCCTGCAGAGTGGGGGTGCTGCGCAGGATCCCCAAGTCTAGGGCTGCCCGCAGCTACTTACCATATGTCAAGTGCACACTTGTAGTGCAAGTTGGGGGTTGCAGACTTTACATGTAACCTAGGCACTAGCATATCATTACCCCTGGAAATTCTTATCTATCTTTTCTATGCCTTCTGTGTATACAGAATATATTTTATACATACTATACTGGCTGTGCCACTCAATTAACTCTGGTGTTGTCTTTAATTATAGCATTAAGCTGATTGTGAGTACTGCAACATTGCTTTGGCTAACTGGCACTAGGCACTGTTAATTATGTGCCACGACTTATTTCTTTAGTAACATTGCTTTGGCTAACTGCCACTAGGCTCTGTTAATAATGTGCTACGACTTATTTCTTTAGTTGCATCTTTGCAGTACTGGCATTCTACTCAATCATGTTATACGACATCATTTATATTGTGGTACAGCAGGTTGCTCTGTATACATTAATTAATAAATAAGGTCCCCCCATTCTGGCTTGTGTTTTTCTCCCCCGATCAGAAATGGCCACTGCTTATTTGAAATAAGTGGGGAATTCTGGGAAGGAGAAAAAACATTTATGCAGCGCTCCGTGAGAGCTGCGCGCGCAGTGGGGGGAGGGGGGGGGGCCGCATATTTAAGCAAACGCATGAGGAGTCTCTCCCAACCAATCAGCATCGTTGCAAGAGTAGCATCGTCTCGCTCGCAGTGTGACTTAGGCGGCCCTCTGCTTGAGCGCTACGCACCCCACTCTATCAACGTCTGATTCCTTAGAGTGTGTGAGTGGATGGATCGATCAGCTCGCCAGCCATAAAGCAAGCCAGCATCGTCTCGCTGTCACTACAGCAGCTGTTATCTCCAGCCTCGACGAGCACTTCGGTGCAGCCAAAAACCAGTTCCAGCCAGCAGTTATTGGAGCAGAACCAGGCGCTTCCCAGCCAGCATCTAGTCCTAAGCAGTGACATCTTCCTCGTGGCATCTTCTGTGTGTTGTCCAATGTGCTTGTGTCCAGGTCGGACTGCATTTAGGTGAACAGCCCCACTTCGAGCCAGAACAGGCCCAGGTGAGAAGACGGAAGTTCACCTTTTGCAGTTGCGTCATGGCATAGGTGCATTCTTTTTCTCCTCTCCTAAAATTCTTCCGTTTCTGACACTGCCGAGCCAGTTGTGGAATCTCGTGATCGTGCGAGCCCACCATAACTGGGGGTTGCAACCTTCCGGAACACGGTGTTTGTTCGTGGTGAGACCCTTAGGCCAGGTCTTAGACCTGGCCTACACACTGACCCCCACTGAGCTTATGGAATCACAGTGATTGGCACAAGACACGGGACTGTCAGTAGATAGTGAGTCACAATGGCTCACTGTCTACGGATGACCTACACTGGGAATACACCCATAGACACTATTGACTGCATCACTACCTTCTACAATGCCACTGGCACACCAGCCACTAACCATATCAAACACGCCAACACAAACACCATCAAATTTCTCATTGCCTCAGAAGACGACCTTTTTGCCTGTTTCAAGGAACCTACTTTCAGAAAACTCACACAAGCTTCACTGACTCCTGTTCTCACTATTGAACAAAAAACTAAATGCTCTGTCCTTGTAAGAAATGTCGACAGCTCTGTCCTTTCAGCACCTAATACTATCAATCTCTCTCAAGACATCTCTCACAGGAATGCTATTACTGTAATGGAGATATACCCAGTGCCCAATACAAAACACCTCAAGATCCAATGTTCCTCCCCTACAGAAGCTCAAAAACTCGTGCACCATGGAATTAAAATCCTCAACACCAGCACTCCTCCCTATCTCATTAGTCCAGTTGACTATCTTCCTTTACTACAATGTTTCAAGTGTTATAAGTATAATCACGAAACAAGAAAATGTAAAAGCCCACAAATTTGCTCCAAATGCTCTGCTGAAGGTCATTTCTATACTCAGTGCTCTGCCCCTATCTTAAAATGCACCAATTGCCAAGGCGCTCACTCAGCAGTTGACAAATCTTGCCCTTTGAGAAAGCAAACCCTAAAATCTCTTCGCAATAACCAACCTCGCACTCAAGCACACCCTCATTCCTCTTCTTCAACCTCCCATAACCTATCTCATCACCAAACAGCATCAGCCACCTCAATGTCCTATGCCAGTGTCCTTAATGCTTCACTTCACCAGCAACATCATCATAATACTGCACAACAAACTCAGTCCTCTCCACCTCTCTTCCCTCACCCACCACCTCCACCTTATTCTCCTCTTCAGAACCTTTCATATGAACGAGTCACTGCCTGTGTACAAGCTGCTTACTTGAAGGCCAAGGACGATGGCCGTGATATGACTTTGCTGACTATCTTCCAATCTTTCTCACTCATAACGGCCTTCCTAGTATTTCTGTTCCTCCTACTCAACTATTGCGCTCTGCTCCATTCTCGCCTACAGTCCTCACTCCACAAAACACCACGACTTCAGCTGAAGAAAATACTACAGTTCCCCCACAACGTCCTACCAACCCACTCCTGACTGCTACAGAAAACGGTGCCACTGACCAAACAGCACATCCTGGACTATCCCAAACTGAAGCATCCATGTCAAAGGCACTTTCAACCTCTTCTCCCAACATTGTCCTCTCCACTTCCAATCTGACTACTAACACTACAACCTCTGATACCTCTCACCCGGTCCCTGTCAACAAGCCTTCTGTCTCCCTCCATCCCCCAACAACTTCAGTCATTTCTTCTGTAACTCATCTCGTCTCGTCCCGAGCCCGTTCAGCAACCCGTTTTCTTACTCCCACCTCCCGCTGTAAATATCCTACAATTCCTACCACCCTCCTCCAAGATGCACCCTCCTCAATAACTGCCCAACTCATTGAATCACGCAACCCTCATGCTCTTGTACATGCACAAAACCCCACCAGCACCCCATCAAAACCTAAAAATTCATAAAGATCATACAGTTTAATGTGCGGGCATATTTCAACATTAGACACATGGTGTCAGATTTTATTGAGATCGAGAGACCTGATGTGCTATTATTAAATAGCACATACATTACGAACTCATATAAAATCAAACATTATGGCTACTCCTCTTACCAGTCACCAGATGAAGCACATGAAGGAGTTGCAATACTCATCCGTTCTTCATACAAACACGAACTCTTACACACTCATTGGCTTCACAAACATTTCCTAGCCATCAAAGTTCACACACAAATGGGTTCTCTCATCATCTGCACAACCTACACCCGTCCTAACACCGGCATTCCCATGCAAGATTTCATAACTCTCTTCAACCACACTCACTTGCCTGTTTTTCTGCTTGCAGACCTCAATGCACTTCATCCCACATTCCATCACAATACCTCAAATCAGCATGGCACACAGCTTCACCAAATATGCACTCAAAAACATCTATTCTTTCTTGGCCCTGACTTTCCCACTTTTTTCAATCATTTAGGTTCTGGCAGACCTGATCTCATATTCACCAACAGACATGGCAGCAACCTGCAACACTTCATTTCACCAGGGCCCATTACGGGCTCTGATCATATTCCCTTAATTCTCACAGTCTCCACAAATCCTATTCCCATCCCCAGTACTCCTCAATTCTCATACCTTAGGGCAAACTGGGACATGTTCAAACAACACATAGATGACACTGATCTCACTTATGAATACAATGACAAACATCACACTGACATCGACACACAAGCACGCAACATACAAGACACCATCATTCATGCAGCAAATATCTCCATTCCAAAAACAACACACAAACCACATATCACTTTCACCCCCTCCATTCGCTCTAAACGCCTCTTAGCTTGCTATCACACTAGATTCCTACAAAATATGCATCGTCATGGACAAATACTATGGGACCTAACAACATTAAAAAACCACATCCTTAACAGCCTAGATGAAGATCACTCAAACCATTGGAAACACCTCATAGTACAAGCAGAACAATACAGAAAACTGACACCTCAAGAATTTTGGAAACAAATCAAACGCTTACAAGGATCAACTCACACACCGTTTAATTACCTTCTTCATAATAACAGCAATATCACTGATCCTGATGAAGTACTCAACATTTTTAAACACCACTGGGAACAAATCTTTCACCCACATCCTCCTGAACCATTTGCCCGCCCCAACATTGAAGTAGTCGAAGACTGGATACACCAAAATAGACATGCAACTACACCAGACGACCTCATTCACCTTGACAATCTCAACTCAAACACTGAACTACAGACTCCCCTTACTCTAGTTGATGTCAAGACAGCTCTCATGGGCACTCGTCGTAGAGCCCCTGGTGCGTCAGGCATTGGACATATCCTTCTTAGACAACTCCCTGCCTCTATCATTACTGCTATCACTAACCTATTCAACGCCTCCCTTGCCTCTGGATACTTCCCTCTTAACTTTAAGTCTGCCACAGCTGTTCTTATTCCAAAACCTGGGAAACCCCACACTGACCCAAAGAACTACAGACCCATCAGCCTTCTAGAGACACTTGGCAAAGTCTTTGAAAGGCTGATCAACCAGAGACTTAGAACCCACCTAGAAAATAATGACTTACTCACTAACAAACAGTTTGGATTTCGGCCTCACTGGTCCACTCATGACGCCTTAAACATCATGACCAACTACCTCAGTATCAATCAGCACCAAAGACTTAAGACTGCACTCATCACTAAGGACGTTGAGAAGGCCTTTGACACTGTTTGGCATGACGGCCTAAAATTCAAACTATGCAACAACTTCAATCTTCCTCTTATCACCACCAAACTTCTTTCTAATTACTTAGACAATAGGACAATGAGAATTAAGTTCCTCCGACAACACTCTGACTACTTCAACTTACATGCCGGTGTTCCCAAGGCTCTGTTCTTGCCCCAACACTCTACATCCTATACATCAATGACATTCCTGATCCTGTTCATCACACTTCATTAACCATATGCTACGCTGATGATGTCTCTCACCTTGTCACCAGCAACACCATTGATACACTAACAAACAGAGCACAAACAGAACTTGATGTTGTCACTGAATGGGAGTATAAATGGCGTATAAAAACCAACTCCACCAAATCCAAAATCACCTACTTTTTTGTAAAAGAACTATTCGCCCTATTCCTCTTAAACTCTATTCATACACTCCAAATCCTACTTATATCTCTGTGTCTCCCTCCTCCACAGTCCTTGGACTCACATTTGATCGACAACTACTCTTTCACACACACATTACACAGAAACATGCAACAGCTCTTCTAGCAATGAAAAAACTGTACAGACTTAGATTTGCAAAACCTGACACAAAAATGCACCTTTACAAAGCACTTATTAGACCTCTCCTAACATATGCTCCACTAGCTCTTTCTCTATCTGCACGTACTAACAAACTAAAACTTCAAAGAATACAGAATAGTGCACTAAGATGGGCACTCAACACCCGTTGGCAAGAACTTATTACCAGTCAAAGTCTCCATGAAAGTATTAACATTCCTGCCCTAAATGTATACTGGAAAAACTTATCAGACAGACAAATTGATAGACTACTCACAAATCATGAGCAACACATTGATTTTCTCCTTCACACTCTCAGACGACCACGATACACTCATGACCTCTTCTCTACCATTCATGATCCTCCTCCTAACTCTATATTTCGATAAACTCTAGCTCTGAACACCCAGCATCTACCATTATTACATATTTAGCTCTAAACAACCAGCACAAACCATCCGTAAAAGTTCAGCCCTGACGCTCTTGAGCCAATCACTGCGATGTTGTGGGTTTTGTGATGTCCCTGCTGTTGTCACTGAAAAACCCCACTGAGTCCCTGCCTCGAATGCCGCAACCAAACGACACGCAGCTGGGTTTAGCCCTGGCACTTTTTCTCCTACAAATCTTCTTCCTCTCACCCCCCTTGTCTTCTTCTGTCCCCACTTCAAGGCTCGCCCCTACGGGCATCTTCTCCTGTATTTTCGGATTCGGAGTCTCTCCCTCAGTTACGCTCCAGCTTAGGTCCGCTTCGCTTGAAACACCCGCCCTCCACCCTTGACTGCAGAACATCTATGCCCATTAGAGCTCCTCACGTTTTCTTTTATGCACATTTTTCTACTATAAGGAATTTTGGGGGGTGCTGCGCCGGATCCCTAAGTCTAGGGCTGCCCGCAGCTACTTACCATATGTCAAGTGCACACTTGTAGTGCAAGTTGGGGGTTGCAGACTTTACATGTAACCTAGGCACTAGCATATCATTACCCCTGGAAATTCTTATCTATCTTTTCTATGCCTTCTGTGTATACAGAATATATTTTATACATACTGTACTGGCTATGCCACTCAATTAACTCTGGTGTTGTCTTTAATTATAGCATTAAGCTGATTGTGAGTACTGCAACATTGCTTTGGCTAACTGGCACTAGGCACTGTTAATAATGTGCTACGACTTATTTCTTTAGTAACATTGCTTTGGCTAACTGCCACTAGGCTCTGTTAATAATGTGCTACGACTTATTTCTTTAGTTGCATCTTTGCAGTACTGGCATTCTACTCAGTCATGTTATACGACATAATTTATATTGTGGTACAGCAGGTTGCTCTGTATACATTAATTAATAAATAAGGTCCCCTTATTCTGGCTTGTGTTTTTCTCCCCGATCAGAAATGCATGCACATGACTGTAAAGCTGCCACCCATTTGGGTGGGTGTGGAGCAAGACTAATAACTGTGTGACTCATCATAGATAAGAGCACTGTTTTTCCCAAAAACGGTGGGTTTTCTGAGGAAGAGAAAACGTATGTCTGGAAGCTGACTTTAACCACCCAAGCTGCGCGCGCAACAGGCCGAGGTTATATAAGCTCGGCCTGCAGACTGCGTGGCCCCTCTTCCCGACAAGCAAGCAGCTGCTCACTTATAAAACGTAAACACAGAAGTTTAGACTGCTCAACTGTTCCCCCAACATGGACACTACACCAGTTCCTATCGACAACGACTCAGAGCGACCCATCTGGGGCGTCCTGGCCTTCTCAACATCTAAGGTACCCCCCCCCCCCCACCTTTTTCACTTGTCCGGGTTTTTCCCGCTAAAGTTCTGCTTTGTTTGGTAGTTACCTTACTTCACTACAGACTAGTTTCCTGGAAGATCTTTTTCTCTTCCTTTCCCCTCTAGTCACTCCTATCCCCTGTGCCAGTGTTCCTTTTCAGAGTTTTCCGCAGGGTATCACCCTGGCTTTATTATTTAATGACAGTTGCCCAGTTCGCTTCCGGAAAATGTCCCCCTCCTCTTACAAACTAATTCCAGCAGTACCCTTAAGGGGTAGGTTCCTTGCCCGTCACGTTCATACTGCATGCCCGTTTTTGCCCACCCTTACTGCCGTAATACTTCCAGAACCGACTACGGAAGGCGCACAAGGTACACCATTGATGAACAAGGAAAAGGGATGGAGCCCGAGGGCAGACTACTGCACCCATGAAGTCGACACCACCCTCACCGATGGGGGGCGGGCCGCAGCCCGCCCCCCGACTCCCCCCCCACCGATGGGGGAGTCGGCCTCGGTGAAGGTGGCTTCCCACACCCGCCCTGGGGCCGGCCTTACAGGATTGGTCTCTGTGAGGGCGGGCTCCAGCAATGACCAGTCTTACGACATCGTGCACAGCACCCCTACTTGGGTGTATTTTCCCCTGCTGTACGATCACCTCACAAGGACATTGCATGGGGACACCTTGTCCTCTACGCTCTGGATCGTCGCGATGATGCCCCGTTGGCCTCACCAAGGACGCTGTTTAACTTGCAGTATGTTAACTGCCTAGTAGAACGGCTAGTTTAACTTTTAACTGTAAACAGTTTAACTGGGTTTGGTACCTTTTTCAGTCGGGAGGAACCTGGCTGTTTTTATTGCCCTCTCCTGGGATGCGGGCACGGTTGCTGTCACAGGAACGAGAGGCCATATCCTTAGTTAAAGGTTGGCGAGGCACACTCGCCTTGTAAGGTCTAGTTGGTGGGCTCTTGCCTCTCTATGCTCATATGGCACCTCGCGATGGCTTCAGCAAGGAAGCTGTTTCATTTGTAGCATCTGTCTAGTAGACCCGGTTTGGTAACTTTTTCAGTCAGGGAAACCTGTCACAGGCACGGTTACAGCCACAGCGCGAGTAGTCACATTCCTAGTTACAGCCGCCAGCCGCCGCTCGCCCTTCGGGGTTGGGGGTTCCGCGACGGTGGCCCTCACGGGATGGGGGGTGCTCCGCCGGAACCCCCAAAGTGATAAGCCTGTAGATAGCTAAGAAATATTACCATGAATTGTAATTAGTGTAATTCAATTAATGCAACTTTCAATTACTAACTATAGATGTAGTTATTAGTTGTAATTGATTTACTACTTTACCATTATAATGATTATTCATTATAATTATTCTTTAATACTTTGTTATGCATTAGTCAATAATTATTTATCATTCATCGTAATTAGCTATTTGATTCATTAAAAATAATTGCTTATCATTATACTATTTATTATTATTATTTATATAATAATAATTAATTTATTATTTATTAATTTATTATATATTATTAATTTATTATTTATTAATTTACTATATATTATTAATTTATTAATTATTAATTTATTATTTATTAATTTATTATTTACCATTATAAAATAAACAAGTCCCCAATCTGAGCACGTTTTCTTCCAACCTCAGAAAGTAAAGTGCCTTGTATAGTGACTGTTGTGAGCCTCTTGTTGAATCACTTGACACAAAAGATTATTGATGTGTGTATTTGTGTGGGTGATTAAATATGTATGTGTATGTATATATGTATACGTATGTATATGTACATGTATGCATGAGTATGTGTACATGTATGTATAACATTAATAATTATGTAACTAGCGTCAAAAGATTGTTATTTGCTTAGCTAAACGAACTAGAGGGTTCAGTTCCTGAACCGATTATGTGCCTCTGTAATCCTTTACACCACCGCCCACGGGATGGGTATGGGTGCATAATAAAGAAAGAAATTGAATTGGTTAATGAAGATAAAACTAAGTTTGAATGTAGAAATCTGATGCCTATTATATTGAAAATAAACGGTAAAAATATAGGTTTAATATATAAATATTTAGGCACCTATATGTTGGATATACCCATGAGAGTTTGGAAGCTGAGATGAACAGACTGTTGGGTCAGTGTCGGAAGAGATTACAATTACCTCTGAAGGCCTTGGCATGCTGTGGAAAGGAAGTGGGAGTCCCTGTGCTACGAATAATATTCATGAGTACTGTAAGATCTCTTATTGATTGTGCTGCACCTGTCATTTCTTGTTTTGGTAAAGGTAGGATGCCGGGCAAGTTTCAGAAGGTACAAAATTAAGCCATGAGAATAATCTTAGGATTCCCAAGAAATGCTGTGATTACTAACTAATAATTCCTGGAAAGAGGACTCAGGCTTCTAAGAACAAGGTTACCCCTTCTAGGGATAAGGTTAATCGGATTATACCTTCTTTAAGAGGCGTGGTGAAATGTTTGAGGCCATGGCTGACTGGAGACAGTCTGGTTGTGGGAGTGGAACTGGCAAGTCCTCCGGGGTCTCCGTTTGTGGCAGCAGCGAAGTGTAGCAGACAGCTTTGCGAGAGCCTGATGTGATCTTAGTGACCAAGTTAAGTCTGCAGTATGTGAGTATTGAATGTAAGACTAACCGGGTGTGAAGCGTTGTAGCAATTATTCAGTATTAGGGACTTAGGCGGAAGTTACGAGTGCAAGTGGTGACCGCGGAGGTCAAATGGTTTATGGTTATTGAAAGTGTATTGACCTAATAGAGTATGTTAATTAATATAGTATTATTTGTCAGAGTCTATTCTTTGTAATTAAATGACAAAACCCGACGGCCTTTAAATACCTTCCATATGTTCATTCATTGTGTTCCAGTATAAACCTAGTGGTACGCCTCAAGGGTCTGGTGTGTGTACGAGTACACGGTGGTGGGAACGGTTGCTGAGGCAAGGTGTTATGTGTTGTGAGATCGGTGTTCGGAATGAACCGGGGTTCAGCGTCACGACATATTTGGTGGCAGCGCAAACAGGTTTTGGAACACTTTGAGAGATGAAGGAAGTGTGTTACTGGTTTAGTTGGTGAGGTAATGTTCGGGAATTGGTAGACGTCGGGTTGTGTTGAGAACGGTGGTTACTAGACGGAGGAAAGAAAGGTCAGGTGAGACCAGGTCAGAGGGGTTAGTTAATTAAAGGGACTAGGCCATTGTGGGGCACATGTGGGGTTTATTTCTTTCCAGATTCCCACAACGAGAGGCTGCTAAGATGCAAGTCTGGATCACTGAATCATCGGGAGGCAAAACAAGTTCAGTGTTCGTAGTGCGGATTATACAAAGTGGCGAGGTAAACTAGCGCGGGTGAATGTGAGCCAGCGTGGGCCATGTGCGGCCATGTGCGGACCAAACAATGGGTGGGCCAATTAAGCGAGCCGCACCTTGGAGTTTGTTTTATATCGTCGGTATGTTGAGCTATGTTATGTATGGGTGACTTTAATGCTCGTCACACTGCTCTTGGTGACGTTCAGTGTAACAATAATGGAAGGGTCTTCTTGAAATACCTTAATGATCATAATATTACTGTGTATGATACTGATAAACAGACCCATTTATTGGGGGGTAGACTGGATTATGTGATTGGATACAGCCTAGTAGATAGCAACGTCAACGTTAAGCTCATCCCAGAACTAGTAAGTGATCATTTTGCAATATATTGTGAATACAATGTAGCGAATATTAGGTCCAATCCTCATCCTAGAGTTAAAATTAACATTCCAGACAATCTTAAACAGCACTTTAAGGCTTATGTACATAAGTGGTACACTGGGTATACACCTATATCAGTGGACCACTTTTACAATGATCTTGTCAGTATCATTACCAGTTATTATGATACCTGGGTTAAATCAAGGAAAAAAAAGAACACTCGTTCTTCCTCATGGACAGAGGATCCTATTATTATTGCAGAGCGAGCTAAAGTGCTTCAGCTTGCTGACTCTTATAAACGAGACAAAACAGCTGACAATTTACTTGCATTCCTTAATGCCAACAGAGATTTTCGCGAGCTTAAGGGTCAAGTTAAGAACACATATTGGGAACAATTCCTACAAGGTATCAATAGAACTACAACATTATCAGAAATGTGGAACAAAATTAAAAACATTACCAAACCTTCAGCCCCAGTTCAGCTTCATCATACTCCTGCAGAATATGCTGACATGCTCCTAGCTCAATGGTCTAGTGTCTCACAAATTTCTTCCTTACCCCCAGATATACAGCAGCATTTAAGACATACCAACATTAACAGAAACTTTAATATTGAAATAGCACGCTCCTCACCAGATTTAACAGATCAGTTTCCTATAACCCCCTTTGAA
The DNA here is from genome assembly GCF_040958095.1 of Procambarus clarkii. Lineage (NCBI taxonomy): Eukaryota > Metazoa > Arthropoda > Malacostraca > Decapoda > Cambaridae > Procambarus > Procambarus clarkii. Next base: position 29,173,570 of record NC_091195.1, read on the forward strand.
TTAACATCAGCATTAGGAAAACCTAAGCAAACTGCCCCTGGTGAGGATAATATAACTTATAACATCTTGAGCTTACTGAATGATGTCCCTAGCCACCCTCTGCTTGACCTCTATCAAATGAGTCTCTCACAAGGTATCTTGCCAAAGAAATGGACACAAAGTCTCATAATACCAATTCCTAAACCTAACTCTCAAAAATTCAGACCCATTTCCCTTACATCTTGCATGTGTAAAGTCTTGGAGAGAATTGTTCTCAATCGTGTCATGTTTCAGGTCAAAGAAAAACTGGCCCCAAACCTATATGGGTTCATGCCCAAGTGTAGCACACAAACATGCTTTGCTGAATATTTTGTAAACTCCCAGGATGGGACACAGGCAGCCTTTATTGACCTAAAGTCAGCTTTCGATGTAGCGAATGGTGAAATAATATTAGAGCAACTTGCTGAATTTGGAATCAAAGGTAATCTTCTGAGTTGGATAAAGAGCTACCTATCCAACAGGCGTGCTAGTGTCCTATTTAAAGGAGTTAAAAGTACAAGAACAGATGCATTCGAACTAGGCACTCCTCAAGGTGGTGTCCTAAGCCCTATGCTCTTCAATATACTTATGCACAAACTTATCCATGACATACCTGTACAACCTATGGAAACTGTTATATGTTATGCTGATGATATTTGTATTATGGCACACAGTAAACCAAGGTTACAAGTGTTACTTGATGCATTCTCCAAGAAAGTAGTAGAATGTGGCCTCATAATCTCTGTTGATAAAACAAGGGTTCTTATTCCCCATTCTCTTCATGCTAACTATACTATTAATGGAGTGCCCGTGGAGACTTGTGAGTCTTATAAATATCTTGGAGTCGAGGTTAATGATACAAATCTCGTCAGCAACCTGCGTAAAAAACTAGTTGAGCGTCTTAAACCTCTCAAAACTCTTGTTGGCAAAGGATTTGGCATTAACATAAAATATGCTCGTAGTTTTTATATTGCCTTTATACGATCTGTTGTTGATTATTATGCCTTGCATCTTCTTAATTTTTCTCCTAAACAATTACAAGGCCTAGATGTAGTACAGAATGATGCCATGCGCATCATCCTGGGTTGTCCTAGAACTGTCAGAATTGTTAACATGAGAAAGGAACTAAACTTACCTTCCATTTACGAAAGAATAGTTCTACTAGTACTATGTTTTGCGCCAAAACTTTGAAAAATAATGGTCCCCCCAGCTCTATTCAAATTAAATTAAGATCCATTCTAAACAATTCTGACTGTTCCCTCAATCCGCCGCAAAAAGCTCCCTACAGTGTGTGGCTCAGTTGTTGTGCCTATAATCTTCAGAAACTGAATGTATCTCTTAACCCTGATAAAACTGTTCACTATATTCCCCCTTGGAAAGATGTGGAGGTCTCTCTGCATTATACTCCCATCAGTGTAAAACAAATGTATAACACTGACATTTTGAGATGTATAACATTAGAAGCTATTGACAGTCATCTTCAAATTCTCAAACCGACTGAATCCTATGCCTTTACTGATGGCTCTGTGCAGTTAGTCACTGGTAGAAAAGGTTGTGCATGTGCAGTGTATAAAGGGAATGAAATGATCATGATTAGTACACAGAGATTGAACAACTGGGCAAGTACGACACAGACCGAGCTATTGGGTATTTATCTAGCCACTGAATACCTTAAGCTCAATGGTGGTGGAGTGATATTCTGTGACTCTAAAAGTGCTCTGCAGTCCTTAAATAACCCATCACAATATACGTCGGAAGTAGCTTGTAATATTAAATGGAATGTAATTTTTGCCAATGATAATAACTCTTGTATAAAATTTGTGTGGATCCCATCCCATGTTGGAGTTGGAAAACATGACTTTGTAGATCAATTGGCCAATGAGGCTTGCAGGAAAGAAAACATTGATTATGACTTTGGACTATCTAATGCAGTTATTAGAAACATACAAATTAAAGAAATTAATTCAGATTTAGAAGAACTAAGAAATGCCCAGAGACCTGAAAGCTGCAGTATTAAAAGTTATGACAAGTTTTGTAATAATAGGTATTTGTATGGTCAGCACAGTAACCGGACCAGGCAATGTGATGTAGTCATTGCGCGAATTCGCCTTGGCTATAGACACATCTGGCAGGTTAGTGAGGCTGAGCCACTACCAGAATATTCAGATTGTAAACTCTGTGATAAACCTTTAATGCATTCACTAGAACACTATATTGATGAATGTGAAACCGTAAAGGACTTTAGACCTCCTGGCCTCTTGTACCACCAACTGTGTAACTATTTTATTGACTCAGGTGTTCTGGACGACATCCTAACAATTTACCCAAAATTTGCTTGTCCATTTTAAAGAATGAAGAACAATTTTTATTTATATTACTTCTAAGCTGTATCACTTATGAACCATCCCTGCCCTTGTGTGGCAGTGCACAATAGAAAGTTGTTTTCACGTATCCATACATTAAAACATTGATTGTAACAATGATATATATGTGCTTCAGCCTACAGTTTAGACCTATTGTCTTATGTATGACCCTCTGTCCTGCGTGACAGTGAATACTAGCATTATCCTCACTTTAATAAGACCTATCAAAATCCTCAGATTAGGCAAAATTGTAATTAATTTTGTCAATAAAGATGTTAATAATAATAAGGTATGTTGATAATAGCGAAAAACCGTTGCTAAGGACAAATCAAGCGTGAAAACTACGTAATTTGAAGTTAATTAAATTTCATGTAAAGTGTATATCGAATATTTTAAGGATAATGAAATATTACCTAAAGTACTGCACGAGTTCCTGCGTTGTCAGACGTAGATACAGAAAAAAGGCGCAGTGAATTATGGACGCCTGGGCAAAGCGAGCGATGCGTAATTTGCCGTCTGGGGATCGACGTCTAGTGTACCGTGCAAAGGTCCATGGAGATTTTTTGTTGGTACAGGTAGCATTATTGAGGTGTTACCGTGGGACACGGGGAATGTATTGGCGTTTGGACGCCGAGTGTAGTGTATGGTTGTGTATTGGCGTTTGTACGCCGGGGTGTGTAGTGTAATGCACGTGTAGTGGCTTATTAAATGCCAGCATAATGCATGGTATTTACTGCAGTGAAATGTGCATGTTTTGACTATTGATATTATGGATGTAGTATAGTGCATGACATTGTTGGCATTGTAGCACCAAGGTGAAACATATGTAGCTGTTACGACCCTGGGTTCCTCAGTGAAAACCAGAGGTCAAATCGAGCTAAATAAATTACTCTTATTGTTTGGTGCGCTTGTCGAGGTTCATTCCTATCTTCCTTGCCAGACGTAAGACGAATCTTGTTTCTCACAGAGCATTCAGACTCGTGAGCTTGTTGTGGAATAAGTATAACCATGTAGTAATTATTAACTATTCTTAGAACTATTAAAGTAACCAGTTTTACGTCGAGGAAAAGTGGTAATGTTTACAAGCGGCACGATCACCTGTTGTCTCCCCGGCAACGGCTGGAGAGAGCTGAGGCTGGTGGCTGCTCCCCTCTCTCTGGCTGGCATTCGTGGTGTCAAGATCTCCTCTGAGCTGCTCTGCACCCCTCTACCTTTTCTCCTCCTCCTTCCTTCCCTTACCTTGAATTCCTGTAACCACTGAGCTAAGTAATTGTGTGTGTATTTGTGCCTACTCGGGAATTGTAAGACTTGTGTAGACCTGGGGGTAGTATTTACCAGTGTTTTGGGTACCCCTAAGTGTTGTGTTTGTGTTAGAGTACCACGTGGGCTCATTACCCCTAAGCTGCCTCAAGCTTCAAGTTCTTCACTAGTAGTACTTAACCCTAGCTTGTTCTCAGTGTAAACCTTTTATCCTGCTTATGTGGACCAAGGCTTTAACGTAAGATAGTGTGGTAAAGTAATTATTATTACTGTTATTGGTGAGGATGTATATGGGGGGGGTTGTTAAGGGGTTAATAAATAAGTTAGTTTTAAAGGAGTATCCATTCTTCCTGTGTGGGAGATCTATGATCTACCTCTAGACTGACACTGTCTTGTAGCCAATTAATATTCACTCTTGATATTTTTATTGGGGGCCAGGCCTTACTGATCTCCACTGCTAGAGATACATCTTTATTCTAACTACTGCCCCTACATCCATTTAATACTAGATCTCCCATAGTACAACCCACTATTTATAACAAGTGGTTGGCCTGACTGGGAGGAACTTTATAATTGTAAAAAATTAGATTCTTGAGTGCCAAAACTAAAAATTCTTGTTTTCCGCAGAACGGTTGTGTGCTAGCCTAGGGCCCAGCTCATCTAGCAAAGGATTGCACTGACTGGACACCCAGCTGGATCCCTTCACGATTGAGGTTAGTGTGGCCTTGTGTTAGGGGCCGTGCAAATTTTTGTTTTTTCCAATTTTTATTTTTTAATTTTTTCCTTTGCTAGGAGCTAAATTTATTAATGATGGCATCTAAAATGCAGGAACTGGCAAAGGATCCTTCAGTGGTAGAGATTAAGAAGCTCACCAAAGCAAATTTAGTAATGTTAGGCAAGGAATTTGGTCTCGAGTTAAACGACACCGATAAAAAGTGGACCTTGGTGAAAGAAATTTTACGGCATTGTATAGACCAAGAACTAGTGCCAAGTGATACAATTTTATGCGAGCCCAGTTCAGGGGAAAGTGTAGCTAGTAGAAATTTAGAGTTAGAATTAACACTAGCCAAGTTAAGACTGGCAGAGCAAGAGGCCAGAGTAGCAGAACAAAATGCTAAAGTGGAAGAGCAAAGGCTCAAAAATGAGGCGGCAAGAATAGTACCACCACCTACTGGGGACTCAAACCCCAGGCTTTCTGATAAAAAACATAACTTACCTGAATTTTCAGAGTCAGACCCTGAAAGATTTTTCAACCATTTTCAGAGACTAGCCATGTCCATGAACTGGCCAAGGGAAGAGTGGGTGAAAATCTTACAGGGGCGGCTTAGGGGTAAAGCACAAGATATTTCTATAAACATGCCTGACGACGAGTGTTTTGAATATGATAAAGTCAGGGAGCGAATTTTAAGGGCATATGAAATTACTCCTGAAGCTCACCGCGAAGCTTATCGCAACCTTAGGCCTACTCACAACCAACCGCTCACGGAATTTGCTAATGTTAAAATTAGATTGTTTGATATATGGATTCGCTCGGCTAAAGCCGAAACATACGAGGTAATGAAGAATTCTGTTTTAGTGGAACATTTTATAGATAATATGCCAGAGAATGTGGCACAGTATATTAGAGGAAGGATAGAGGTAGATTCTAAAATAGGGGATTTGGCCAAGATGGCAGAAAACTACCAGTTGGCGGGCAAAAGGCCCAATAAAAATAATTATACCCCACAGAGTAGCAAAACTTATATCCACAGCCAGTCCAGGCCAGCTCATTCTAACCCTTTACCTAATGCACCTTCTGTTTCAGACATAACTAACCCTGTTAAATTGTCTAACCCCACGACACCTAAGAGTGAACCGAAGGGTAATTCTGTTAGTAATGTCTCTTCTCCCCGACGTATCTGTGGTCACTGTAAACGTCCAAACCACGTTATGAGCCGTTGTTGGCAACTGTACCCGGAAAAAAGACCCAATGCTCTAGTTGTGACACAGGGCTTGAGGCATTCTGAAGGGTTAGGGAGTAAGACCTCCAACCCACAGTGGTTGGACTTGCTTACCCCATTCTTATCGAAAGGGAGACTACTTTTGTCTGAGTGTTCTTCCTGGAAGGACGTGGTGATCTTCCGAGACACCGGTGCCATCCAGACTTTAATTTTAGAGAGTGCATTGCAAGGTGCCGACACTCTCGATACTGGAGAGGTGGTACTGGTCGAGGGTGTCACTAGTGATACTCGGGCAGTACCCCTCCATAAGGTTACCCTGGAACACCGAACCCTACACACTCTCTGATATATTGCTTAATTAACAAATATTCACAAATAAAGATTATATATGTATATGTTATCAGAAAGGCAGAGATAAAATAGGTTTTGTGAAACCATCACAGAGATTATACCTTATTAGAGAGAAAAAATATTCATGCTTTGAACAAGGCTTCTTGGCCGACGCTCTCCTTATCGAAATGTTAACTTCGACCTTTCGAAGATCAATGTTAATTTAATCTAGATATTGTAATGAACGAAGTTTTCTATGTCATCATAAAGACAGAAATATAAGCTGCATGTTAATACTTTAGCATAAATATAAATGAAGTGAAAGTGAAGATATATGCCTTTTTATAGTTACTTGATGGCTCGCTCAGGGAGTGTGAAGGCCTGCACACAAGCCAATCAATTTTATAATTAATTTGCATATATGCAAAGTAACGTCATACGTTTTTATGTCAGAATAAAGACAGATGTAGACAATAATGTAACTATATTTCAAGGAAAACATATCTTAAATGAAAGCAAAGTTATGGTTAAATAAATAGCCAATACCACACCATGGCTAGTGTCCGGACACATGAACAGTCGCATTAGGTGAAAAGAAATGTACCCAACCATTTCCATTTACCCAACCAGTTTGTGCACCCTATACTCATCCTCTGTGCGGTAATTTATTGTGCATCCCATACTCATCTTGTTACCAGTAGTTTGTGCAACCCATACTCATCCTGTGACCCGTAATTTATTATGCATCCCATACTCATCCTATTACCGGTAGTTTGTGCAGCCCATACCCATCCTGTGACCTGTAATTTATTGTGCAGCTCATACTCATCCTGTGAGCCATAGGACAATGCGCAACCCTTTCTCATCGTGTGAATCTTTGTTTACTTTGCTCTCCATACTTATCCTCTGCGCGATAATTTCTTGTGCAACTCATACCCATGATGTGAGTGGTTGTTCATTGTGTACCCTATACTCATTCTATGAGTATAGGATACACAATGAGTTCATTTGTACTCCATACTCATCATCAAGAAGTGTATTTTACCAGCATTGTAATATAAATTAAGAATAAAGAATTAACTATAATAATAATAATAATAATAATTTTTATTTAGGTAAGGTACATACATAAAGAGATTTTACAAAGTTTGTTGGCTTTATAGATAGAGCTAGTACATACAATGCCTAAAGTCACTATTACGCAAAGCGTTTCGGGCAGAGCGTGCAAATATCACTAGATTAGAAACTAGATTACGGACCCATAATAAAAATAAGAGCCATCACTAATTATCATGACAAACTGTCTAGGCTCCACTTCCGCCTTCGACAAGCTGCCGCTGGAGGTGGGTATAGTTTATTGTACACCACCGCACCCCCAGCCCTGGGAAGGGGGCATATTGGAATGTGGACATGTGAACCATTACCCTCCCCCCCCCCCCTCCCCACTCCTCCCCCTGTTAATAATAATAATACTAATTATAATAAAAATTAAAAATAATAATATTAATAAAAATGATAATTAAAAAACTTAGTGTAATACCCTAATGCTTGAATGAAGGTGAAGGAAAGACCCAATAAATGTGTAAGTGTATTAAAAACCAAATTTTCGTTGGGTGAGCTGGCAAGTGAGCACCACCTGCCAGCTCACCCAGTAATAAACATCACCTGCACATTGCACCGCACCACTTGCCAGCAGGTGCAGAAGTACGATGGAGAGAGCAAAGTATATAATAGTTCAAATATAATATTAAAGATATATTTAGGATTTAACGTTTTAGTATAAAGTTTCAATAATACCTTTATTTGATTTTTTTTATTATTTTCTACCACAGACGTGGCCACACATTAACAATGCTAACCAGCATATATACATTTTCTTCTGTCCTCAATGGACTCTGTAACCCTTTCCACTACCGCCCACAAGATGGGTATGGGGTGCATAATAAATGAACTAAACTAACTAACTCCATGGATAGGGTTAGAGATTTGTTAAACATATAGTTCAGAGATTTATTGAACAATCAACCACAGAAGGTGATTGTTGTGCTTTTAAAATGCTAGGCTAAGCCACATACGTAAATACATAAATACACAGCTCATGGTTCACTAGTGGAGTGGGAGGGGTAATCAGGCAACTTCGAAGTGAAAAAGTGTGTACAAGTGAATGAAAAAAAACTTGGGTTTTGACCAAAGCCATGAGGTAGTGAAGAAAAACAGTTTAAGTAGCGTAATTGAAAATAGTTGATGAAGTACTGTGGCAGTGTGGAGCAGACCTCACCGACCTCTGACCGTGACCTCACCCCGGCAGCAACCCTCCTACCACCACGTGGGACGACGCTTGGAGATTCACTCACCTATTGTGTTAGCAGGACGGTAAGATACTTGGAACCCCTGTGGGTAAGGTTGCATTATAGCAATGACTAGGTCAGGAAGGGGGTCTAGGTCCAACAGTATTATGATTGAAGAAGAAGATAGGTTTGTGGAGAAGATGATTGGGAAATTTGTAGAGAAGAGGGATGTTTGGATAGGTGATCTAATCCAGGGGATTAAAAGTGAAGTCTTTAATAAGATACAGGACGAGGTTCAAAGACTCAAACAAGAGTTTATGGATTATATTCAAGAGGAAATCAGGAAGAGCAGGGTAGAATGGCAAGGAGAAATATCTAGGCTTACTAATGAATTTGGCAGGAATAAGGGAAGCTTGGCAGGGGAAGGGGGAGTAGTATTAGGTGGAGTAGTGGGAGTGGGAGGGGTGGGGGTCAGCCAGGGAGGGGGCCACCAGCATGACCCTGAACTGAGAAAGAGGACAATCATAATCCATGGATTGCTTGAAGCCAGGGCACCATCAAGACAGGAAAGGATGGAGATTGAAGATTTGGAGCTACAGGGGATCTTGAGAGACATGAGAGCCCAGATGGCAGGGAATGAGGTGCAAGTCCAACGACGCATTGGGCCATACAACTGTAACAGGAAACGACCTGTCCTGGTACAGTTCACTAACGAAGAGGCAGTGGATTACATACTGCATCACAAACACTTACTCAGAGGTAGCGAAAATTACTACAACGTATATATTGACAAATTCATGACGAAGGAGGAGCAGATAGCCCACAGAGCAAGCAAACAACAATACAACTCTTCCCATTTGAGCGTAGCTACACACCCCAATGCTAATCCACCCCATGCTAACCAGCTCACACCTTCTCAGGTCACTCCCTCCCCAAATCAGCCCTCCCTGCCCCTGCTTATCTCCCCAACACCTCCCTTGACCCCACTGCAGTCAAATTCATCCCACATTCCAAGGACCCCCTCATCACCTCAACCCCCAAAACCCGTCCAGCCCTCATCCCCTCAACCCCAAGAACCCACCCAGCCCTCATCCCTTCAACCCCCAAAACCTACCCAGCCCTCACCCCTCCTCATCCCCTTTCCTTCCATGTGACCCCCCACCCTTGCGAGGGGGGTGGGAGATTCTTCCCACCCCCCTCTATCCTTCCCCCTCCCAACCTCTCAATCTCTATCTGACTCCCAACCTTACGCTATCTCCCAACCCCTCTATGCCTATCAGACCCTCCCTAATCTTCAGACCCAGTATGCTCTTCCTACTCCAGACCTACCTACCCAGGCCCTACCCCAGACCCTCCTACCTACCTACCTAGAAGCCCAGCCCCCATTAGCCCCCCAAGCACCCCTCTTGACCTCTTTCACCCCCATACACCCCCCGGACCCCCCAGACACCCCCCGGATCCCCCCGGACATCCCCCGAATCCTCCCCGCCCCCAGTCATCCCCCAGACACCCCCCAGATCCCCCAGATCCCCCCTGCCCCCAGTCACCCCCAGACACCCCCCAGATCCCCCCAGACCCACAGTGAAAGGGAGAACTCTGGTACAAGAGTTTCCATGAAGAATCTCGAGGTTTGGTACACCAATGCTGATGGGGTATCTAATAAAGCAGAAGAGATAAAAGAAAGAGTGAGTGAAGCAGATCCTGACATAGTTGCAATTGTGAAAACTAAAATTAATGACATGATCTCAGATGCAATCTTTCCTGAAGGGTACCAGGTGATACGAAAAGAGAGGACACAGAGACAGGGAGGGGGAGTGGCACTCCTAATAAAGCGGAAATGGAAGTTTGAAGACCTGGGAAACCGGGTTACCAATGAGTGCACAAGCTTCATACATGGAACTCTGACAGTAGATGGGAGGAAGATTGTGATCTTGGTAATCTACAATCCCCCACCAAACAGTAGAAGACCCAGGCAGGAGTATGATAACAACAACAAGGCATGTATAGATGAACTGCAAAAGGCAGCAACACTAGCCCACAGAATGAGAGCGAAGCTGCTGATCATGGGGGACCTAAATCATGGAGAGATAAATTGGGAACCAAGGAATCCCCATGGAGGGAACGAAACGTGGGGAGCAAAATTAGTAGATGTTATAGACAGGAATTTCCTAACACAACATGTGAAGGAAGACACAAGGGAAAGATGAGGAGATGCACCGAGCCTATTAGACCTGATTTTCACCCAGAACGTAGAAGATATCGAGAATTTAGAGCATGAAATACCTCTAAGGACCAGTGACCATTGTGTCCTAGTCTTTGACTACATGATGGAATTCAAACTTATGACCATAGGACAAGAGATCTGGGAAAGGAGAGTTGACTACAGGAAAGGAGACTATAAGAGGATAAGTGACTATCTGGGTGAAGTGCAGTGGGAGGAAGAAATTAGAGGAAAAACAGTCCAAGATATGATGGACCTAGTCATACAGAAATGCCAGGAGGCCGAAGAGAGATTTATACCAACAGTAAAGGGAAAAAATAAGAAGGAACATAATAACCCATGGTTTAATGGGTTCAATGCCCGAAACGCTTTGCGTAATAGTGGCTTTAGGCATTGTATGTACTAGCCCTATCTATAAATCCATCACTCTTTGTAAAATCTCTTGTATGTATGTACCTTACCTAAATAAACATTTGAATTTGAATTTGAATTTTGAATTTAATAGACAGTGTCAGGAAGCAAAAATGGCCAGAAGGCGGGAGTGGAGGAAGTACAGAAGACAAAGGACAGAGGACAACAGGATCAGATACAACAGAGCTAGGAACGATTACATTAACATAAGGCGAACATCGGAAAGGGACTATGAGAACGATATTGCAATCAAAACGAAAAAACAACCTAAGTTACTACACAGTCATATAAGAAGGAAAATGTCGGTGAACGACCAAGTGACAAGACTAAGGAAGACAGAGGGGGCATATACTGAAAGTGACAAGGAAATCTGCGAGGAACTGAATGCCAGTTTCCATGGAGTGTTCACTACCGAGCCTGAGCAGCTCCCATTGTTGGAACAGGTTACCCTAGATGAAAGACTATCAGATATAGAGGTGACAGCAGAGGAGGTAAGGAAACAGTTGACAACTCTAGATGCAACTAAAGCAGTTGGACCAGACAAAGTATCACCGTGGATACTAAAAGAAGCAGTGCAGGCCCTCAGCGTGCCTCTGGCAATGATCTGTCACTTATGTCAGGAGTGAGTCACTTATGTCAGGAGAATTGCCCAGTTGCTGGAAGAAGGCAAATGTCGTGCCGATCTTCAAGAAAGGTGATAGGGAGGAGGCACTTAACTATAGACCTGTATCACTGACAAGCATCCCCTGTAAAATACTGGAAAGAATAATTAGGCTACGACTGGTTGCATACCTGGAGAACATTAGGTTTGTGAACAAACATCAACATGGGTTCTGGACAGGGAAATCGTGCCTAACAAACCTTCTGGAATTCTATGATAAAATAACGAGGATAAGACAGAACAGAGATGGTTGGGCAGACTGCATATTTCTGGACTGCCAAAAAAGCCTTTGATACAGTACCGCACATGAGACTGCTGTTCAAGCTCGAAAGGCAGGCGGGGGTGGAGGGAAAGGTCCTAGCATGGATAAGGAACTACCTAACAGGAAGGAGCCAAAGAGTTACGGTAAGGGGCGAGAAGTCGGACTGACGAACAGTAACAAGTGGAGTACCACAAGAATCGGTGCTGGGACCAATTCTGTTTCTTGTATATGTTAACGACATGTTTATAGGCGTAGAGTCCTACATGTCGATGTTTGCGGATGACGCAAAGTTGATGAGAAGAGTTGTGACAGATGAGGATTGCAGGATCCTCCAAGAGGACCTGAACAGGAGAGATGGTCAGAGAAATGGCTACTGGAATTCAACACGAGCAAATGTAAAGTTATGGAAATGGGACTAGGAGATAGGAGACCAGAGGGACAGTACACAATGAAGGGGAACAGCCTACCTGTGACGACGCGCGAAAGAGACCTGGGTGTGGACGTAACACCTAATCTATCTCCTGAGGCACATATAAATAGGATAACGACAGCAGCGTACTCTACATTGGCAAAAGTTAGAACATCATTCAGAAACCTAAGTAAGGAGGCATTTAGGGCGCTTTACACTGCCTACGTGAGACCAGTCTTAGAGTATGCCGCCTCATCATTGAGTGCCCATCTGAAGAAGCATATAATAAAACTGGAAAAGGTTCAGAGGTTGGCAACGAGACTCGTCCCAGAGCTACGAGGGATGGGGTATGAGGAGCGCCTGAGGGAACTGTGCCTTACGACACTAGAAAGAAGAAGGGAGAGGGGGGACATGATAGGAACGTATAAAATACTTAGAGGGATTGACAGAGTGGACATAGACGAAATGTTCACACGGAATAGTAACAGAACGAGGGGACATGGATGGAAGCTTGAAACTCAGATGAGTCACATAGATATTAGGAAGTTTTCTTTTAGCGTGAGAGTAGTGGGAAAATGGAATGCACTTCAGGAACAGGTTGTGGAAGCAAATACTATTCATAATTTTAAAACCAGGTATGATAGGGAAATGGGACAGGAGTCATTGTTGTAAACAACCGATGCTCGAAAGGCGGGATCCAAGAGTTAATGCTCGATCCTGCAGACACAACTAGGTGAGTACAACTAGGTGAGTACACAGATTTACGTATGCCCTACATAAAGCGTTCGATGTGTCTTTTACATAGTGTCATTTACGTGCATTTACAAAGGTGAAATGGAATTCTGATCAGCTTCCACATATACTTTGTACACATATACACACACACACATATACATACATATACATACATACATATATATATACACACAAGCATACACATACATTTGTCTCTTTTACTCTGACAGGGTGAGATAACTGATAGAGAAACTAGTGTGCAATTAAGCACTTAATCACTGAAGGTTATTAAGGTGCTTTCACAAGCTCAGGTTATAGAGTTACATCACATACAAAAGAACAATGGCGGCCTCTGGATCTCATAAAAACAAGTACAGTGTCATCAAGATACTCAGTTGGAATATTGGTTCTCTTAGAAAACGGTATTCAGATCTCCATCATAAGGTTATGACTGAAGACAGATATTGTCTGTCTCCAAGAAACCCTAACTCCCGCAGGTAAAACCCCGCAGAATTTGCCTAGTTATCAGTGTTATAATCCCAGATAAAAAAAATACGTGTCTCATGTATGTTAAAAAATCCCTGCCACATGAGCCACTTCCCGCCCAACAACGAGAGGGGTTTCAATATCATGGTAACCGGGTACACGTTGGTAACTCTACACTTAATGTTTTGAATGCCTATGCACCTACTGGCCTCCTCCAGTATACTGACCTACCTAGTTTTGCACCTACTGATTCTACAATATTAATTGGGGATTTAAATGCTAAACACAAACAATTAGGGGATCAACTTACAAACACCAACGGGAGAAGATTGTTGGCACTTCTCGATGCATATGATGATGTTCAAATTATCAGTAAGAATCAACCAACGCAAACATATGGAGGTATTCTAGATAGGTGCATTGGCTTTTACCTGTCATACACAACTCATGAGACTGATATTATGGATGACTTAATGTCTGACCATGTAGCCATAACAGCTAACATACACGTGGCTAATGTTGACCTACCTGGCACTAAGCTGAGTAGACGCAGGCTAACAATAAGGAAAGAGCAAGAAAAATTCTTTATAGACAGCATAGAAAATTGGTATAACAATTATGAGCCTGAGAATGTACAACAGTTTTATGATGACCTCGTAAATAAAACCTATGAGGCCATCAAAAATAGTGAGTCACACCAAACAAAAAGAAGTACTGGTAAACAGGTCAGACACAACCAGTACTATGATGATGCTAAACTGAAAGAGCTTAAATCAATTGCTAGACAGACAGGTAAAGCATTTAAGAGCCTTAGAACTCCTCAAATGTTAAAACTGTTTCAGGCCGCGCTTGCAGCGGCAAGGGAGAGAATGACTGAACTGAGACAAAATGAATAGGAGGGTTTTGTTAGTGGACTTAACCTGCATACTTCCCTGGGCAAAGCCTGGAAAGGCATAAACAAAATTATTGGTAAAAATAGTAGACAAGTTTCAAACCCACACCCGCTACAGAAAGCCAATCAGTTAATTGCAAAATGGGCTCTGGTTTCCAGCTTTGGAATGTTACCAGCTAGCACTAGGGAGAAATTGCAGGAGAGGTCTACAGACAGAAATTCTCTCATAAATTTCATGTTGATCAAGACATGATGAATGTGATGTTCCATATACAGATTATGAATTGGATGCAGCCCTCTCCAGGGTCAGTAGCACTGCTCCTGGTGAGGACGGTATCACCTATGATATTCTAAGACTCCTACATCGTGTACCCGGTAACCCATTATTAGAATTGTTTAATGCCAGTTATGTCACTGGGCAGTTGCCAGTATCATGGACCACCAGTCTTACGGTACCTATACCAAAGCCTGGCCAACCTGATGCTTTCCGTCCCATCTCACTGACCAGTTGCATGTGCAAAACCTTTGAGAGAATGGTGCTTAATAGATTATTGTATAGAGTTAAAGAGCACATGTCACCTGATATCAATGGTTTCACACATGGTAAAAGTGTACACAACTGTATCACAACCTTTCTTACTGTTCATGGAGATAAAAGGCACAAGTACACAACATTTTTTGATTTAAAAAATGCCTTTGATATTGCTAATAGGAAAGTGATTATGTATGAATTAGCGAGAATGGATATAGGGGGACATTTATTACAATGGATACGAGGCTATCTTACCAACCGGAAGTCCTCTGCACTGTTCCAAGGCTACAAGAGTGAAACTAAAGTAATGCAACTAGGCACCCCACAAGGAGAAGTACTTAGTCCTACCTTGTTTAATGTTCTAATTAATGCTTTACTAAAATCAATCCCAACTAGTCCGGCAAACATCACTATCAGCTATGCAGATGACATCCTTGTGCATACTAAAACCCACAGCGAAATGCAAACAGTCTTAAATTGTATACTACAGCTTGTGAGAGCGTTGGTCTTGTAATCAACGCTGCTAAAACTAAGGTATTTAACAGACAAATTGGCAACCGCAAAAGTGGACCACGAAAACTTAAGATAGATAACATACCAATAGACTATGTCTCTTCTTTCCAATACTTTGGTGTCTCTGTCCCTTGTACCTCAACTGCAGTCAATAAGTTACATCAACAATGTAGAGACAGACTCAAGGCTCTCAGAACTGTAGTGGGGTACAGCCCGAAATATGGTGTTAATATTAGAATAGCATTATTAGAATGATGTATTTAGCGTATATAAGGTCTCTGATAGACTATCATGCACCAGCTTTGGTCCCTGCAAAATTACAAAAGTATTGATAGACTGGAAAAAATGCAAAATGAAGCACTCAGAATTATACTTGGCTGTCCTATAACTACCAAAGTTCTCAACATGCGGAAAGAATTAAATATACTTAGCATTAGAGATAGAATATTTGAAATTAATCTTATGATGGGACTAAAGCTGCTGCGTGATAACAAAAACAACATTGTGTCAGTTGCACTGTTAGAACACATACGAAATAGAACCAGCAAGTCTAAATGGATTCAAAGAACAGTCACTCATATTAAAATGATGGGACTGCACGATGTATATACAGATGAAAGAGTTCAGCACTTCCTTCCCCCCTGGCAGATAGTACCTTTTGACATCCTGACCCCTGCATACCCCACCAAGAAACTAATCACAAACAACCCTCATGCTCAGCTTGCTGTTAAATTAAGCACCATAGAACACATTCACAATATAAAAGCTGAAAACAACATTGCACAGACCATATACACTGACGGATCACTCAATACAGCTACAGGGAGGGCGGGCAGGAAGTGCTGTTATTGCTCATCAGCCCGATGGCAGCACAATTCAAAGAAATATCCGAATTAGTAACTGGGCGTCCACAATGCAAGCCGAGTTGGTAGCGATACTGGTAGCACTGGAAATTATTGACAACACTGAAGTAGACAGCTTAATTATTTCTGACTCCCTTTCCTCACTACGAGCAATAAACAGTTTGCAATCAAGTAATAACGTGCTTGTCTTGGAAGCTAGACGTAGATATATAAGAATACTTAGCAAGAGGGTAAATATAAAAATGTTGTGGATTCCTTCTCACATTGGCATGCAGGAACATGACAAAGTTGACGCCCTTGCTAAGGCTGCAGTAAATGAAGACAGTATTGAACGGAATCTTGAGTTATCAAATAGGTCCCTTAAAAGTGTCATTAGACGAGAACTCCTGGATGAATTTGAAGAAAGTATAACAGTGCAAACTGGAACTAGCAGGTCCATTGTTCATCACAATGAAATGTGTGAAGTAAAACATGTGTATGGGGCAATTAACAAAGTCAGTAGACTAACAGATGTTGTCACAGCTCGTATAAGACTTTGTTACAAGTATCTCTGACAGTTCGGCTTGTATAGGGATCTAGATGAAGTAAAGTGTAAAGTGTGTGGACAAAGACAGGAACACACACTCGAACACTATATCTTGGATTGTAGTAAAATTGAGCCTTTTAGAGATAAATCTAAGCTCACTCTGTATGATATGGCAACCTATCTTATTACCATGGATAAATTACCTGAAATCCTTGCACTGTACCCACATTTCGCTTCCAGTAGATGAACGACATATGAGATTCAGAAACAAGTAGTGTATTGTGAGGACTAATAATAAACAGAAGCTCCCCTATGACTCTGTAATATCCTCATTGGTCAAGCTATTATGTATTAACGATAAGACCTACCATTAATGTATGATGACTTACTGTAAAAATGTAGCTCTTGTAATAGCACTTTCTCTGTAACTAGCTGACATTGTAACTATAAAGTGTGAAGGATAGATGAAATTGTTTATGTAATAATCTAAGATGAGGTCTGATAAAGACCTTTTGTGCTCTCTGTAATGCTTTTGCGCTACCGCTCACAGGATGAGTATGGGATGCACAATAAACTAGCCGCCTTCGGCGGCAACAATCAATCACATACATTCATTGTATAATTGATACGTTATATGGTCAATCTAGAGTACAAGTCCAATATATCATCAAGTGTTCCAGTACTCAAATAGTAATTACACAGTTCAGCATACCTTAGCCCAGGAGGGCGAAAGTCAGTCAATATTTTTATTTTTTTTTTATTT
Source organism: Procambarus clarkii (assembly GCF_040958095.1). Lineage (NCBI taxonomy): Eukaryota > Metazoa > Arthropoda > Malacostraca > Decapoda > Cambaridae > Procambarus > Procambarus clarkii. The sequence goes on from NC_091195.1 coordinate 29,191,043, forward strand.
TTATAAATTACACAAATACAAGAACACACAAAACAACGCAAACCTGTACACATCAAGTACACCAATGAAGGAACAGTACACAGGAATAAACAGTCTGTACACTAAACAATAACAGTAACCGCAAAACAAACACAAGCGCTGAACAAAATAAAAACGCATTGAAGCAATGGGCTAAACAGTACAGGGAAATAAGTGCTAAAACAGTACATGGAAACAATAGGCTAAACAGATCATATCTACATAGCAACACAGAACATGGCCAAGAAAATTACATGAAAAATAAAGAAAACAATAAAGTACATAAATAACATTTAAACACACCTGGAACCAATAACATAAACATACACAGACGTGGATATAGAATCACGTGCACAAAACCACGCCTACCACACACACAGAAGAACAAAGGAGCATAGGACCATACACGCGCTACCCAGGAAAATGACATACACTAAATGAGAAGAAATTATGTACACACACACTAAACACACTCTAAACAACAAGACAAACACACTCATACCACCCACACCACCACGGCACACCACACAGCACCCAAGCACGCAAAATAATGGGTTACAGGCCAAAGCGAAACACGGCCACAAAAGGAACAGTAGAAAACAGTACAGCAGAAAACCCAGGCCCACGCAGGAGCCAAAACCCCCCTCAAAACCACACACCCACACGCATACGGACACAACCGACACCCGGAGGTACGTAAACACACCACACACACACACAGGAGCAGCAGCATCTCAAGGGGGGAGACACAAACACACGCAACCCCCGCCAAGGACACCCCAAGAAGCGGAAAGGGAGCGCATAGCAAAGCAAACCCCGAAACCCCCCAACCCCTCTAAACCCCCCATCAACACCCCATCCCCACCCAAGACGAGAACATCACCTTGCCACCAAGGCACCCGCCGACCCAAAGGCAACCCCACGAACATAGGCATCTGTGAACCACCGACCAAACTCCTCCGGAAAAGCGCGCTGCAACCACCACCAGGTAAACCGCATGCGCCCCCGTAAAAATCCTAAAATTCGGGCAATCCCAAAACCCTCCCGCTTCCCAACCCACACACAAAACACATAATCAGCAACCAAAACACATAATGTATTACGCACCCGCAGCGGATAAGCCGGAAAATACAAAAACAAAAACTGCAAAACATCACCCCGACAACCCGGACCACAAAACACCTCCAGGACATCCCGAAACCAGTCCACCAACCCCTGTAACCGGACACAAAAATAAAATACATGCACCTGCAATTCACATAAACCACAATGAACACACGCCCCAGAATCACGCAAGCCAAGCATACACAACCGCTCATTTGTCGCCAGCGACAAATGCAGAACCCGAAACAGCAATTCACGCTGCTGAGGCGCCAAGAACCGTGCCCCCAAACACGACCAGATACCACCCCAATCCCAACATGGGAACAAGCCCTCCACTCGAGGCCGCACCCGGGGCAACAACACCCCATACACAGCCTTGCACGAGAAAGACAGAAACCCAGGATGGCGGCAGAGCTCCCGAAGAATCCCCACGGCCCAAGAATAAACAGGGGGGTTAAACAAGGCCACCTCCTGACAAACCCCCAAATCAACCAAAAAACTGAAGCGAAGCGAGCAGAAAAAAAACACCCAGCGTATTCAACCCCCCACCGAGAGCCAGCCCCCGACGCAACGAGACCCAGAAGAGGGCCTTGGCCTTCGTGAAGACGTCAGGAATGCCAACACCCCCCTCTCTCACCCCTAACACCAACGTCGAACGGCGCACCGGTTGATAACGCCCACACCATACATATCTATACACCACACTCTCCAAACTCAAGGCCTTCCGACGATCCAACGGGAAACATCGAGCCACAAACCAGACACGCGACAAGACCTTACACGCAAAAAGCAGTCCCCTCTGATAAATCGTCAAGGGACGACGCGACAAAAGGCCAACTGCAACACCAACCGACCGAGAGACAGCACCCCAATTCCACTCCAAGGAGTGGTCATAGGAGGCAAACCAAGTAACCCCAAGAACCCGAATTGAGGAGACCACCGGAAACCACGACCTATCCCACACCAGGCGGGAGGCCCACTCACCGATCCCCATCAACCCCGACTTCGCCCGATTAAGAACGGCCCCTGTAGCGGACTCAAACCGCAGGAGAACGTCCTGGACAGCTTCAACAGAATACTCCGAAGCTAAAAATAGAATGGTGTCGTCAGCATACCCGCAAACGGGTAGCCGGAGACCGGACGGCAGACAAGGAGGCACGATCAAGGAACACGCTTTCACCGCCCGGAAAAGAGGTTCCTGAAAAATCACATACAAAAGCATGGACATGGGACACCCCTGACGAACGGAACGGCAAATAGGAAAAAATGAGCTAAAAAACCCATTCACACAAACGCGACTGCGACTCCGGACATACAACAAACGGACCCACCCCACAAACACCACCGGAAAACCAAGCCTCTCCATAGCACTAAAAACAAACTCTAAAGACACCCGATCAAAGGCCTTGGACCAGTCCAAGCTGATCATAGCCGCCGAAAGCCGATACTCGGACGCATAGAGAAGCACGTCACGAAGTAAGGCATTGCAATGCATCAGGGCACGGCCGGGCACGGCCAGGCACACCACAAAATTGCTCCATAGAGACCACCGACGCAACGATACCCCGACATCGACGCGCTAAAACCTTAGAAAGAATTTTATAATCAACATTTAAGAGCGTAATAGGCCTCCAATTGGAAAACAACTGCAAATCGCCCGGCTTCGGGAGTAGCCGCACGATCCCGTCACAAAAGGAATCAGGCAGAGCACCCAAACGCAAACACGCCTGCACCACTTCCAAAAGCACCCCCCCCAACACATCCCAAAAGGTAAGGTAGAACTCAATGGGCAGGCCATCCGCACCCGGCACTCTCCCAGAACGAAACGACCGAACCACCTCCAGGAGCTCCACCGTGGAAACATCCTGCACCAACCGGTCACACTCCGAGCGCGACAAACCGGGGAAGCACCTGTCCAAAAAGGAACCCGCGAGCACACTATCACCATGCACCTCCCCATAGAGTGCCTCCAACTCCCGCCGCGCGGTAAGCAGAACACCCTCTGTGCTAGAAATCACAGACCCATCAGGCCGCCGAAGGCCCTTGAGAAGAACGGAACCCCTAGCAGCCTTCTCCCTCCCTAAAAGAAAGAGAGAGAGCCTCTCCCCATCCACCCGCTCAGCTACACGAGCACGCACGCGAACACAGTCAGCCAACACCGCACGCAAATCACAAATACGCTCCTTACACTCAGCAATCTCACTAAAGCAGTCAACCCCAGCATTCAACCGCACATATAAAGAAGACAAACGCGCCTGAAGGAACTGCAGCAGACCAAACCTCCCGGCAGCCTCCCGCTTAGCAACAATCCCAAAAAACCCCCGACACTCCACCTTACACCACTCCCACCAAACGAACAAAGAGGAGAAAGCAGCCTTCCGGGCAACGATGCCAACCCACCAGGCCCGAAACTGCGCACAAATACGTGGACAACGCAATAACCGACAATTGAGTTTCCACCACCCAGGCCCCACCTGCACCTGACTCCGGACACCAACCCGGACAACCACCAAACAATGATCCGAGAAAGCCACCGGGACCGTGCGAAAATCAAAAACCGAACACTCCCCACCAGAAACATAGAACCTATCCAACCTAGAACTCGCCCCACGCGCAGCGAAGGTATACTCCAACGAGCCGCCACACAAAACAGCCGCATCGCGAAACCCGCACGCACGCAAAACCTCAATTAAAGCGGCCGAAACATTCCGAGGGTGAGCACTAGAGCAATCCCTCACACACGTAACACAATTAAAATCCCCCCCAGAGATCAAATCCCGCGTATCATGCCGCAGGTATGGCAAAAGCCCCTCCCGAAAAAACAGCTCCCGGTCCTGACGATGCGCCACCCCAGAAGGGGCGTACACTGTCAAGAACGGAATCACAACCCCCAAATACTCAGCCCGAACAAACAAGACCCGCCCTTCTTCATCCATTTCCGTGTGAAGCACGGAAATGGATGCCCTCCGCGAAAACAACATCAGCGTTCCCCCAAAGGACGTCCTCGGCGGGTTCAACACAACATGATACTCAGCACACAACCCCTGCAACACAGACACATCCCGAACATTGTGCTCTTGGATCAGAGCCACATCCACCCGCTGCTCCCGAAGCACATCCACAAGGCCCAATTGGACCGCCAAAGCATTCAGACCATGAACATTCAAAGACGCACAAACAATAGCAGGCGCCATCGAACCCATTAATGACCCCCAGCCCCTCCAGGACCACCAGAGGGCACAGAGCCACCCACTGCAGAGGCGCCGTCATCATCCTGAGGCTCAAACTGCCGCCGCCCCACCGTCGGGGAATCCACCATAATGCCTGGCCTCTGATCCCGCAGGAGGCGGACAGTGCCGGCATCACCCAGCGAAGCACGCCGAGACCCCGCTGCCACTGACCAGGTATCACCACCGACGAGGAATTCTTGCTGCCAACCGGCACTGCATCACTTCCGGAATCCATATCAGACACAGGAGAATTAGGAGGAGGGGCACCACCCAAGGCACAACTCCGCGAAGCCTCAATCCGTTTGCCAGGGGGCTCTCGACTGCGTGAGCGCGCCCCCGCAACGCGCTTCCGGCGAGGAGCAAGGGAGGTCAACGCCCCCTCATGGCACGCACCCGCAAGGGGGAGCAGAAAGCGGACTCGCAATGCATGCAACGGGAACGCCGGCACCACCGACGACGCTTCCATCACCCTCAGTGAAAGCATCGCCTACAACGGGAGGCACCGAGACGACACTCCCAACACCACGCCCATTCACCAACGAAGCACCAGGAACAGGATGCACCTCCACATCCACCGGAAGTAGAAGACGGGAATCAGGAGCAGCCACGTCCTCCACCACAGCTGGCACAGAAGACACTACAGGCACAGACGAACCAGCAGGCACAGCAGTCGCAGGTGCACCACCAGGCACAGCAGTCGCAGGTGCACCACCAGGCACAGCAGTCGCAGGTGCACCACCAGGCACAGCAGTCGCAAGTGCACCACCAGGCACAGCAGACGCAGGTGCACCACCAGGCACAGCAGTCGCAAGTGCACCACCAGGCACAGCAGACGCAGGTGCACCACCAGGCACAACAGTCGCAGGTGCACCATCAGGCACAACAGTTGCAGGTGCACCACCAGGCACAACAGTCGCAGGTGCACCACCAGGCACAACAGTCGCAGGTGCACCACCAGGCACAACAGTCGCAGGTGCCCCACCATTCACACCCCCACGCCGAGGACCAGCCAGGGATGCACCATCCTCACGGAGGGGGGGAAAATCCCCCACACTGAATACAGAAGCAGTCTCCATTCGAGGAACCTCACACTGGGCAGCGTCATGGCTCTCCTCCCCACAGCGGAAGCACGTGCGGGCTTGCCCTGGATAGAAAACTCGGAGCGGAAGACCACAGCACATAACCTTGGAGGGGATGGGCTCCTTGAGGCGCATATGCAGCGTGCGAGTACCCAGCCGGAGGCCCCGCAGCCGCCCGGCACTAAACAAGTTGTACCGATGCCGCAACACCATACCATACCTCGTAAACACAGAAGAAAGCTCCACCTCTGGAAACGTAACAGGTACCCCGTGCACGCTCACAAAGGTCAGTGGACCCCACGGATCAGAGACAGTCACAGACACAGCCGAATGAGGAAGGGGAGTCGTCCGCTCGTTCCAACACCCCACAAACCGCTCGTATCCAGGTGACGTGGCAAACGTCACCGCCACGCGAGTGGGAGAAAATTTCTCGAGACCGAGGAGATCTTTAATATCCACCTGAAGGACATCCAAAAGCACAGCCGCCACTAGTTCCCAATCCACCGGTGCAGAGAACTCCAGCCGAGCAGTATTCACACGGCGGATGCGGCCACCACCAGCCGCCGCCATATTGCTGACCTCCGCCTCAGTCAGCTGGCGCCCCACAGCAACGAGCAACCACCACCAGTCAGCGACAAACAGCTACTGGCAGCCAGAGCCCGACGTCCACGCCCCCCAGAGGCAGAGGACGGAATCAAATCAGTCAATATGGGACATTCTACAATATAATGTTCAAGGGAGTGCATATTTTCTCTTTCACAAAGTTGACACATTGTGTACTCGACATTTGGGTTTTGAGAAAGCTGCCAGGTACGTCTATACCCCAGGCGTATTCTGGCCACTATAACATCACACTGCCGGGTTCTTGTTCTATTAATCCTGTATGTGAATGTCTCCGCACGATATCTATCATAATATTTAATGCTACAACTTTCAGGTCTTTGTGAATTTGTTAGGTCGGTGAGATTTTCATTAGATGTTTGTTTAAGTATTCTCTTTGTCACTGCTAATGAAACACCCATATCAATGTCTACCACTGGTTTTCTACAGGCTGTCTTTGCAAGCATATCAACATATGCCTTGAGATGCCAACATGTGATGGTATCCATAGGAATTTAATTTCAAAACTCTTTTCTTTGGCAGCTAAAATATTCATTCGAATATCACTGACTATTTTCTGGGTGTCACTACTATGTGCGTTCAATACCAGGAGTGCACTCTGCGAATCACAGTATATAAGTCTACTGCCTTTGTCTTTTAAAAATTCAGTGGCAAGGTATATGCCTGCAAGTTCGGTTAGAGTTGTACTTGCCCAGTCATTGACGCGCTTCATTGCTGTGTTTACGAGAGAAGATTGTTCAAATATATTACATGTGCAACCGGTACATCGTCCACCTTCTTCTACAGAACCGTCGGTGTAGCACTGATACACATCGTTACCCATACCCTGAGTACTCTCAGTGATGCTGCACAGTGTTAACTGTTTTAATAATGTAGAGTGTACACTATCTTTCTTGGGTGCATTTACAAAATCAACTGTTAGATCCAAGTTATCCCATGTAGTAATTGGTTGATTAATCGTTAATTGAGTTGGGTACATATTTAATATTTTGATGGAGTTGGCTACCTTGTAGAACCAAAATGCATAATCAGATTTCGCTCATCTTCTACGGACCTCAGGTGAGTGTAGCATATTAGAAAGTTTAGCTTGAAACTTCATGTATTGGCGAGATCTACTCAATGCCTTCACGCCGAAATCTGAGCTAATAGACAAAATTCTCTCACTTATGGTAGGTAATTTTAACTCAGCTCTCATATTAACTATTCTCGTGGATTTTGGAGCGAGAGGGCTCAGTGTGAGGGAATGTAGATTCCCTCAGCTAGTTTTCCTAGTTTTCTAGATTAGGCTAGTCGCTCTAGGGACTTTAGTCAAGAAGTTTTCAAACTAACATAAACTTGTGGGGTGTTAGATGAAAGCTCTTGCTATGGACTATCATTTAAGACTAGTCAGAAGTCTGTGATTGCTCTGTAGAGCGAATTACAGAAATTTTCCTGTTTCTGTGAAATAGGATGGGAGTTGAAAGTAAGTGGTGTGAGTAGGTACTTGACGCTCCCAACGGTTTTAGTGGGGGGGGGGGGGAGGGAAAGGACAGAAGGGTGGACGTGGCACCCCCCCCCCCATGTGAGACATTGCGCCACTGTCTTTAGGCCTCCCCCTCCTTGTGACGTCACGGGATGCCTGAGGGTGAGGGAGGCCTCTGATTGGGTTAGGCATCTCTGCTCCTAGCTGAATTTTGGCGCGAACAGCTGTGATTGGAAGCGGCACCATGGTGTTGTCCCGGCTTTGTGCTGATTGGTCAAGACAAGGTAGGGGGGGGGAGAGATTGGCATTTTGAGTTCCCTTTGCCCGCCAAATAGTCAGTTTGAGCTGGGCAGCGAGCTGGAGCAAGACGTAGCTGGGTGGAGGTGGCCGCCTGCCACCTCCACCCCCCCGTTAATCGCTGTGTCATTACTCATCGTGGATGGCACTCCTGCCATCCTGGGTTGTGTCAAGGCCCAATTTGCATGAAATTGGGGCCGATGAGGTACGGAAGGACCAGTAAAAAAGCCTCAGAGACAGTGGGCACCCATGAGGCAGCTGGCAGAGCCTCATGGTGTAACAGGTGGTTCGAATATCCTGTCTAGTGTTGTTGGACAATGGACAATTGGTGGAATATGGGCAGTGTAATTGAAGGTGATATTACAGGCCCCTGTTGGGCTTTGAATTCCACCTAGCCAGTCTGCCATGTGGAGACGCCGCCGGCCATTGTCACCAGAGTCTGTGGAATCTGTGGTTCAAAAAGTTGTGCCTAGTCCTCGAGTCACAAAATTCTATCATCTTGAGTCTTCTCAACGAGAATCTAGCGAACCGCGCTAATCTCCAACAACAACAACAAGAAATAACCCTCCTCCGCGAGGATATTAGAAACTGCAAGGCAAGCCAAGACCAACTACAGCATGATTTGAATGATCTCCATGAGGAAAACAACCTTCGGAAAACTGATGAAGCCTTAAAAAAGCAGGAGGAAGCTCTCAGCAAAATGACTGCATGTATCAGTACATTTTCAGCTCAACGTTCCGTCTCCCAGGAGGAACAAGACCAGCAAAAGCTGCTAGACTCTGTTATCGTGTCGTCCCAAGATATACCTGTGGAACATGAAGGTGAAAATTGTTTCGAAATAGCTCAGGATCTCTTAAAAAACAAACTGCAGCTCAATCTAAACAAAACTGACGTTATTGCTGCCTACAGAGTAGGCAAAAAGAATCCATCAGGTCTAAATCAACGGAAAATTCGCCTGAAGCTGTCTTCCCAGTTCACGAAATCCAATCTAGTCCGGACAGCTGCATCCCTACGGAAGGGATTATACATCAACGAGTGCTTGACCAGGAACAGACAGCAAATCCTCTACCGCCTGCGTCAAATCCGGCAACAAAACCCAGATGCTATTCATCAGTGCTTCGTTAGAGATGGTCTGATAAAGGTGAGAAAAACCGCAGAGGGCAAAATGTTTACTATTACTAGAGAAGAAAACCTCAACACTTTCCTCTCCCAATGTGGTTTGTCTCACCTTATCACTCCCAATGAATTAACTTAATTAACCCCCTGTCAACTAGTGGGGCTAGGTATCCTAAGTCTCCTTGGTTCATTTTCTGACTTAATTTTTAACTTACTCTTACCTAGTCATTTACCGAAATTATTTAATTGAGTTATTAAGTAGTTCTTCAGGTCTTTTTAATTATACAGTCATTACTGAACTATCTATAGTTATTAATCATTAGCTTAAATTTGCCTATGTTTATTATTCAACATTTCTTTGATTTCATTTATTACCTAGGTTGCCTAGCCTTGCCATGCTCCCTTACTCCATTGTACCCCTGGCTTTGCCTGCATCTCAAATTGCAAATTGTTACTTACAGTGTACCTGTGAGTACTCGTATGCAATCTACCTCATTTTTGCTCAATTTGTTTTTTTTTTTTTTGTATTGCTTAGTCTTGCTTATATTTTTTGTTTTGTATTTCCATATCTTGTGTTTTGTATAGTCCATGTTTACATGTTTTTTCTTTAATCTCATTAATTGCCTAGGTTGCCTAGCCTAGCCATACTCCCTTACTCCATTGTACCCCTGTAAGCCCCTTTTGTGTTTGTTTTGTACAGTATTGTGTATATATTTTTCCCTATTTTATAGCTTTTTTCTACTTATTTCTGATTCTACAATCAGCTTTTTTTATGCAGTCAAGTATAGACCCTGAACTTAACCTCTTATCCACTATCTATGACAATAATCACTTTAATGATCTTAATTGCAGATATTTTGCAGCACATGATGTAAACAATGTATTAACTCATAATCACAGTATCTCTGTAATCAATTTGAACGTTAGATCCCTAGGTAAACACTTCGATGATGTTAGTGCCTTGATTGAAACTATTGGCAACAAATTCTCTTTTATTATACTTACTGAAACATGGTTGAAAGTGGATACTACTCAACTCTTTAACATGCCTAACTACTCAGCAATTCACAACTGTCGTCAACTTCAGAGAGGTGGTGGCACTGCTCTTTACTACCACCAAGAACTAACATGCTTAAAAGAAATTAGAACTAGAGACTGCTATGGGGAGTATATCTTCGCCAGCTTCAGAGTCAAGGGTGCCGAGTCTGTCCTGTCTGTGGGTGCAGTCTATAGAATTCCCAACACTGATGTGTCTGTATTCAACTCAAACCTTAGAAATCTAATACTTGATAACAGACTGAACAAAAACCACCTAATTATCGCAGGGGACTTTAATATTGACCTCTGCGAGCCAGAACACCCTACTGCTGTTAGCTTCCTCAACTGTATGAATTCCTGCCTCCTCATACCCTTAATCACTAGACCTACTAGAATCACTGATAGCACTGCCACGACTCTAGATCACATCTGGACCAACATAACCTCTCCGCTTACTTCAGGTATAATCACCGATAGCACTACAGACCACTACCCCACATTTCTCTTAACTAACATTAGCAATCCACCTCTAGAAACAAGGGAGTTAAGCTTTAGGCTGCACAATGAAACTGCTATAAACAATTTTATAACTGCTGCTGATAATGTCAACTGGGAGTCCGAGTTAGGTAACATAGGGGACATCAACCTAGCAGTGCAATCTTTTCTACAAACAACTCTTAGCCTTTATAACACCCACTGTCCTAGGCTTACAAAACAAGTCACAAGCAAAAGGCTTAACAATCCTTGGCTCACAAAGGGAATACTGAACTCCATTAACAAAAAACACGACCTTGAGAAGAAGTATAGGTTAGGAATTGTCTCCAAAGAATTCTCAAAGAATTACTCATTATTGCTATCTAAGATAATTAGACGAGCCAAAACTAATTACTACGAAGATAAATTTACTCAAATAAAGAGCAACATTAAACAAACTTGGAGCACAATTTCACAAATATTGGGATCAAAGAAATCTTTAAATAACAAACCGACTCTCCTGTCTAATAACGATGGTCAGCTTTCAGCCTCTGATTCTGCTATTGAGTTTAATAGGTTCTTCTCTTCCATTGGTTCATCCCTTGCGAATGATATTCCATCTTCCAGTACTGACATTAAGGACTATCTTACAGGTAACTATCCACAGTCTCTGTACCTAAAGCCTATTAACTCCACTGACGTCAATGAGATAATCCTTTCCCTTAAAACCAAGTCTGGTGCCCTTGAGGAGATACCAACTTTAATTTACAAAAAAGCCTCCAGATCTTTAGCCCCTGCTATTGCTTTGCTCTTCAACAAGTCACTTGAACTCCAAACCTTTCCAGATATTCTAAAAAAAGCGAGAGTAACGCCTGTCCACAAATGTGGTGACCCCACAGATGTTAACAACTACAGACCTATATCAATCCTGCCAAACTTGTCAAAAATTTTTGAAAAACTTATATACAAGCAGCTTTACTCATATCTAGCCAAACTCAATATACTTAGCCCTTGCCAATATGGCTTCAGACCCAAAAAAAGCACTAACGATGCACTTATTAGTATGCTTAACTCGATTCATACAGCTCTTGATAAAAAGGAGTTCCCTGTTGGGTTATTTGTGGACCTGCGTAAAGCTTTTGATACTGTCAACCACCATAACCTTCTTCTTAAATTACATCATTATGGAGTCAGAGGACACTCCCTACAATACCTCGAGTCCTACCTTACTGACAGGCTCCAATATGTTTCTGTGAATAATACAATTTCTCCCACCCTACCCATCAACATTGGTGTTCCTCAGGGCAGCATACTTGGCCCTCTCCTCTTTCTCATCTACATTAATGACCTTCCAAATGCCTCCCAACACCTCAAACCAATTCTATTTGCTGACGACACAACCTTCATTTACTCCAGTCCTGACCCTCTTGCTCTAAATGCCACAGTAAATACTGAGCTAAATAAAGTCCATCTTTGGCTAACTGCCAACAAACTCACCCTTAACATTGACAAAACCTTCTATATTCTGTTTGGCAATAAATCCTCTAGTCTTATAAATCTCAAAATAAACAATACCCAAATTTGTAACAAATTAGATGGCAAATTCCTTGGCATTCTCATTGACCACAAGCTGAATTTCCAGGGACACATTCTAAATATATCAAAAAAAGTTTCAAAAACTGTGGGCATTCTTTCTAAGATCAGATATTATGTACCACGCCCTGCCCTGGTGACTCTCTATTACTCCCTTATCTATCCTTATCTCAACTATGGTATTTGTGCTTGGGGTTCTACTACCCAAAATCACTTACGTCCTCTAATTACCCAACACAAAGCCGCTATTAGAACAATATCCAACTCTGGCCCCAGACATCACTCGGTACCCCTACTCAAATCTCTTAATATGTTAGATATTAAGTCACTGCACATTCTCTCATGTGTATTATACATATATAAAACGCTAAACTATAATGCCAATCCTGATCTTAAAAGCTTCATAGAAGGTTGTAACAGAACCCATGAGCACCACACCAGAAATAAATACAGTTTTGATATTCCTAGAGTACGTCTGAATCAAACTAGAAATGCTCTGCAAATCAAGGGGCCCAGAATGTGGAATGACCTTCCCAACCATGTTAAAGACTGTACCTCTCTCAACCAGTTTAAGATAAAAACTAAACACTACCTAATAAATTCCCTGTAATCTACCTCACTCCTCTATTGTCAACCCATGTCTGTTATTTTCTTTTTATTTTCTTTTTTTTTTTTTCTTTTTTTTAATCAACACTGTTTGTCAACCTATTGTATTTGTGCTGCTTTTTCAGTCATGTTCCCCCTTTTTTTTTATCTTTATTTGTATTTGTTCTCAACATCTTTTATTCTTTATGCTCAATTAGTATTAAGTTCTTGATATTAATGTTTTTCTTGCCCGAAACGCATTGCGTAATAGTGGCTTTAGGCATTGTATGTACTAGCTCTATCTATATATCAATCCATTAATGTAACATCACTTGTATGTATATACCTTACCTGAATAAACATCTGAATCTGAATCTGAATCTGGAAAGGGGATTTATAATTGAATCACTAATATGCACACCATAATTTTGAGTACAGCGATGGTTCACACATTTTATTATATAAATGTATCACACTTCACTGTATTGAATAATATTACTGCAAAAAAAAACAAAGAAAAAATAAGACATTGAAATAATAAGATAATAATATATTTGTGGCAACTGCCGCCTGACAGCTCGAGTGGAGTAGACCTCGTCTGGCGAAGTCTCTGTCAACGCCCCTTTTTTGCCTGACTTCCCTACCCTATTGCAGCTAAAATATGCCACCTACGATTTTTTTGTGATCAGGGAACAAAAATGAACACTTTTATAAGACGAAATATATTTTTTTTTTTTATGCGCCTGTGGGTGTTAAAGCCATTTGGATCACTAGTGGTTTGAGGGTTAAGGACCTGCCCGAAACACTGCGCATACTAGTGGCTTTACAAGATTGTAAATACCATGCTATGTATTCTCACAAACCCAATGTACTTTCTTGTATATAAATAAATAAATAAACAAATAAATAAAAGTAAAATTGAGAAAAAATGTTTACAGGTACACTGAAAAAAATTTGACACAAAAGCAGATTGGAATAATACACAATGATAACAATACACAATAAAGAAACAAGGATTATTAGGTACTTGAGGGTAACATTTCAGGGTTATACATTGGTTCACTGAAGCACAATATGAGGATCATTTCAAGGAAAAGTTTCCAGGAATAATGCAGTAGAATATGCACTCAATACAACAACGATATCAGATGATATCTAAAATTACAATGGTATAGTAATATGGCTTAGGGACATATATTGGGGGGATTGCGTAGTACTAGAAACAGTGTGAAGATAAAGCACTTGGTAGAAAACTTTAAAGATGAAACTAGGTACATTTTTTTTTTTTTTTAATAAAGTTGGAGAGCTTTTCAAATCATTAGGGAATGAGTTTTATAGACTAGATCCCTTTATTTGCATAGTGTTTGCCTTTGACTTTATTTGCATAATCTTACCTTACTGACAGGCTCCAGTATGTTTCTGTGAATAATTCCATTTCTCCTACCTTACCCCAATATACTGTGTAACACAATGGGTTCCACAGGACAGCATACTTGGCCCTCTCCTCTTTCTAATCTACATTAATGACCTTCCAAATGCCTCTTAACACCTCTAACAAATCTTATTTGCTGATGACACAACCTTCATTTTCTCCAGTCCTGACCCTTTTGCTCTAAATGTCACAGTGAATAGTGAACTAAAGAAGTTCCATCTTTGGCTAACTGCTAACAAACTCACCCTTAACATTAACAAAACATTCTATATTTTGTTTGGTAATAAATCCTCAAATGAGATTAATCTAAGAATAAACAATATCTAAATTAGTAACAGTTGATTAGTAAGTTGATTAGTAAATTAGTAAATTGATGGTAAATTCCCTGGTATCCTCATCGATAACAAGCTAAATTTCCAGGGACACATTCTAAATATAGTGTTACGACCCTGGGTTCTCCAGTGGAAACCAGAGGTCAAAATTGAGCTATTAAACTTTCTGGTAGTACAGTTGAGTGCATCACTAGCGGCAATTGTTTGTATCTTCCCTGCCAGACGTAAGACTATTATTGTTTCTCAAAGAGCATTTAAAGACTGAGCTGGGGGTTGATTATTAAATAATAACATAGGCACCAACTTTGCTTACTAATACTTTCTAATCATTTGTAAAGTAACAATACGTTGCATAGGGGAAGATCTTTAATGTGCTTAGCTGCACGATCAATTAGGCTCCTTCCGGCACCACGACATGGGAGGCTTAGCTGGTCGCTAGGAGGTTCTTCTCTGGCTGGCGTTCGTGCGGACGAGACCTACTCTGTGGCTGCACCCCTAATCTCCTCCCTTCTCCTCTTACTTATTTCCCTTACCCTAAGTTCCTGTACCATTAAGTTAAGTATGGTATGGTGTTAAGTGTGCCTACTCTGGTAGTAAATATTGGTGAGACCTGGGGATAGTATTTGCCAGTGTTTTGGGTACCCCTAAGTGTTGTGTTTTGTATTAGGGTACCACGTGGTTTCCCTACCCTAAGCTGCATCCAGCTTCAGTGCTTATCCAGTAGTACTTTACCCTAGCTTGTTATTAGTGTAAACCTTGTATCCTGCCTATGTGGACCAAGGCTTTTAACGTAAGATAGTGTGGTAAAGTTATTATTATTATTGTTATTGGTGTGAGTGTATATGGGGGGTTGTTAAGGGGTTAATAAATAAGTACATGAATTACAGAGTATTCCTTCTTCCCGTGTGGGAGCGCATTGATCAACCCTTAGACTGACATATATGGTCTAGTAGCAAGTTATTACTACTGTGGATAGTTTATTTTGGGGGCCGGGCCTTTTAGCTCTCCCATATTTGATACTCTTGTCTTCTAACTACCCTGACCCATTAATAGGACCAGTTCCCCATAGAAGCCCCACACACCATTATTTATAACATATAGCAAAAAAAAAAATCTAAAACTGTTGACATTCTCTCTAAGATCAGATATATTGTTCTTCGCCCTGCCCTAGGGACGCTCTATTAATACTCTCTCATCTATCCTTAACTCAATTATGGTATGTGTGCTTGGGGTTCTACTACCCAAAATCATTTACGTCCTCTAATTACTAAACACAAAGCTGATATTAGAACAATATCTAACTCTGGCCCCAGACATCACTCGGTACCCTGACTCAAATCTCTATATATGTTAGATATTAAGTCACTGCACATCCTCTCATGTGTACTCTATATATTTAAAACTCTGAACTGTAGCGTCAATCATGACCTTAGAAGCTTCTTAGAAGGTTGTAACAGAACTCATGGGCACCACACCAGAAACAAATACCTATTTGATATCCCTAGAGTACGACTTACTCAAACTAGAAATGCTCTACAAATCAAAGGACCCAGAATGTGGAATGACCTTCCCAATCATGTCAAAGACTGTACCTCTCTCAACCAGTTTAAGATAAAAACTAAAAACTACCTACTTAACTCCATGTAACCTAACTTACCTTACCCCTAAATGTCAACCCATGTCTTACTATTGTAATTAATGCTGTTTGTTGACCAAATTGTATAATTGTGAGAGTTTTGTGTAACTTTTGAGAAGTTTTGGAATAAAATGAAATTGGTATAAGGAATTTTAGCTCCGAAAATTTCTAAGAATTTTCTTTATTCTTTAACCTTTATTCCTGTCGTGATATTCGTGATATTCAATTAGGTCGCCTGAGGAAGGACTTGCTTAGCTAACACACCAGTGTAGTGAGCAGCTCATTCCTCACTTTGGGACCATGTATGAACAATTGACTAGGCGTGAGCAAACGCCGAGACCCCAATGAAAATTGAAATCCCCTCCACTAGGCCGCCGACCTTCGCCATTCGCCGAAGCGAATCTAACGACTAAGTCACGGGCTCTCACAACAATAATTTATTGTTGTGTGGTGCCGTATATTTGATCCAAAGCTCAGAATTAGTCTCAATTTTATTAGTCGAGTGTGAAGAACATTTAGTGTTAACCATAACAACTTAGTTTATTCAATAAAGTACTAACTACTACAACAAAACAAAAAGAAATGTCAATGACGTTACTCGAAATCCTTCCTGTGACACTATCAATGACAGCTAGACACCAGCCCCTCGGACTGCATAATGAACTAACTCGAACATAAGCGTGACCACAGAGGAATCAACAAGAAACAAGAACTAACAGATCTATAATCACAATTACAACAAATGACACAGTAGGTTCTGAAACACGTCTCCAGTAACCTCCTAACTGTTCTACGCCTCAGTGCAGTCTACACCTGCAATGGCGGTTGCAATGCAATCAAATCAGTAGTCTTTCAATGACAACAATAACTAATGGGTTCACTGGCAACTCCAGCACCCTTCCTCAAATTAATCCTTACGTTAACACTCCGTCCCACGGACGATCAACAATCAATAACAATTGATTTACGTTAATAACACAATAACATTTACGTTAATAACAAGGTAACATTTACGTTAAATTAACAACTCTTACAACTGTCACTAGTAACGCGGAAATTACACAACACTCTACCCGTCGAGCATTCAGTGAGAAAATCCCATTAATCCCTGTACTACCAGACAGCTGATTAATCTCTTTACTAGTTACGTTAATTTACGTTAATCGGTTACTAATCACTCAGCGATGGTAAACTCTGATTTACAATGTCCAAAGTGCTAAGAGAACGGTAATCACTTGTGATTACCTTTAGAGTAATTAATTACTATCCTCAAGATCAATAATTAAACAATTAAAATACGCAACCTTTCACACTGGCACAGCAATTTACATTAAGGTATGAATTCCCTCTGAGCCTTCCATACTCAGACCAATTCAGGTGGCTAATAACAGTAATTTGCACCACGTTTACGTTATTCTAAAATGACGCTACTCCTCCCACGAGTCAATCAAGTGCCGGTACTTCTGGGCAGATAACGACGTTACGTTAATGGAACAATGTAGCCTTCGTGTGAGTCGATCAAACAAGGATCGAGGTTAATTACTTTGACTTCCTGAAACACGTCAATTACCCGGCCCACTGACCGTTAATTACGACAGACAATACTCCAATTCTTATCTGGCTGATGGCTAGGCTCCTCGAGACTACCGTAGCTGCTTGCAGGAAAGTAAATTAACCCAAACGTAGTCTACGTCACCCAAATTGTCAAAGAACAAATTCTCTTAAAGCAATGGGCGTTCCCTTGGTTACGTTATATTAATTGCCTCGCAATCACCTCACTGAATACTGGACTTCGATGTTCTACCAGATAACCAGGAGAATATATTTGTACCCAAGTACTCGTCTACAGCCGAGTTCACCCACGACAATGACAAATCACACTAACAAATCACAGTGATTTACGTTACAATCCAGTTGCAATGACAATACTGCAGAACCTAGTAAAATAACATACAGGACATGAACCCTCTAGAACACTGCCCCACAATGACTTTACTGAACTGCAATCACCTGCGGTGATGCTCAACACTAGCAACAATCACCATCAAATAACAACCCCTTTGCAATAACACACACGGCAAGTACTCTAATTTCCAAATATTAGAATACTGCACAACACTTACTTACTTACTGTTGCAAATGACCCCAGTGCTCTCAATAACCCCTAGAACATAGGTCAAAATATTGCAATCACCACACAGCAAATAATACAATAACACTGGGCACCGTGACACTATGATTATATATATATATATATATATATATATATATATATATATATATATATATATATATATATATATATATATATATATATATATATATATATATATATATATATATATATATATATATATATATATATATATATATATATATATATATATATATATATATATATATATATATATATATATATATATATATATATATATATATATATATTTATATATATATATATATATATATATATATATATATATATATATATATATATAATTACTGCTGACACATGTAGCCTACAGCTATCAAACGTTATTGGGAACACTAAGGAGAATCTCACACTCCTTAAATCACATGGGTGAGTGATTTATCGATCCCGCATGTTGATAAACACTCTCGAGAGTTACGTTACTCGATAGAGCAATGACGGTCTCTCCAGCCAGCCTCGTCACTCACCAAACTCTACCAAAATTACGTTAATACATATATATATATAAATATAAATCACACTTGTTGCGGCCCTGGGAACAATACAAGAAATTAAGACCACACTGTGGTACACTCCACAATAATCATTGCCAGGAATCACTGGCGTTACACATACCTGAGCGCTCAGTGTTGGAATTCCACACCTGCAAGACCACACATGGAAATGATATCACACCGTCCCACGGACGATCAAAAATGATTACCACAATGAAATAATATAATTATTACATGGACATCCTCTCAGTCCTTGGCTAATCTATGTATACTCTGTTCCCGTGTGTACCCACACACACACACACACACACTGTACGTCTGTGTACACCAGACTTAAGTCCCTCTGAACTGACAAGATGAAACAAAGGTGATTATCTCCTTGTCTACACTCCACTCCACCTGAACAGGTGCTGCGTGACAATGTGACGGAACACTTGACCTCGAATTCAAGCTTTTAGAGACTAACTGATCACCAGAAATACACACATAAGTACTTACTCATTCATACTGCCGGCTACACACCATTCTCATACATAAGGCACCCCGCTATAGGTGGCTGACTCGCTCCGGGTGGCGTAGGCGGCGGTAATACCTTATGTGGTATTTATTCAAAAAATTGGTGCACACTCGAACCCCTCCCACTCAACATGGCTGAGTTCGCACCCTCGACCCACCGGTGAAGTGTAGCGTTCGTACCCAGGTGATGCGCACAACGATAGCGTCTCACACAAACATGGGAAATCTGCCTTGACACCGACACGAATTTCCCCGTTCCCATCGACTGCTACAGAGCACTAGCAAGTCTAATCAACACTGGTATGGGATCTACGAGTCTGTTACTGCTCGTATGCACATTTCCCACGATCCCAGATCACAGTACCTCTACCCCCTGTACATAATGTCTTAAACCCCTCCAAGCGACGACTTCGGCCGGATTCTGTGACGACCGCTGTCGTAGGTGAAGCAGGAAGCATCAGCAGTTGAGTAGTCCAGCCACCACGACGCCCTATACTTCAATTTGGCCGAATTGAGTACAGAGAGCGTCTTGACAAGGTGGCAGCTGGGTTCAGAATGATGCTCACACCGACGACTCCCGCGTCCTTCTCGAAATAACCAATGAGAGGAAGGCATACAGCGGCCTACCTCTCTCATCCAATCAGCGACGGTGTAGCATAGCCCCTAGGGCAACTCCAAGATGGCCGACCAACATGGCGGCTCAAGATGTTTACTAAGATGGCGGCTGTTTCCATGACAACGACTCAAGTGGTCAGCGAGCGCGGGAGGCCCACAGCTCACCCACGCCGGCGGCCAAGCTGTTCCCGCGCAAAGTTGTCTCGCTCCATGCCATACAAGGAGATGATGCTATCAGCTCTAGCACTGTCCACAGTCATGCCACCCCGGCCAAGGTAACATTTATGGACTGCTGGTGACTGGGGCTCTCACATGAGCCCAAACACTAGATGTTTCGGTTGCTGGTTACCAAACTTTAGTCCGCCCACTTAACAAGTGTACTGGCTCCCACAGGCATAAGAGCACTATTGTAAGTGAGCTGGTGAACCATCTCCTCACAATAATTGCTATTCTCTGCCTTGTTCATCCTCTTTTTTTTCCAAAACAATTTATACCCTAAGATCAATTACTATTAAGTTTTAGT
Organism: Procambarus clarkii; assembly: GCF_040958095.1. Classification (NCBI taxonomy): domain Eukaryota; kingdom Metazoa; phylum Arthropoda; class Malacostraca; order Decapoda; family Cambaridae; genus Procambarus; species Procambarus clarkii. The sequence goes on from NC_091195.1 coordinate 29,211,420, forward strand.
CTAAGTGTTTCTTCCCCCCTCCCTCACCTTGCCCGAAACGCTATGCGTACTAGCGGCTTTAGGCATTGTATGTACTATCTCTATCTTTAAATCCAACATTATGTATGTAACTCAATGTATGTACCCTTACCTGAATTAAAAATCTAAATCTAAATATTCTATCCTCTTGTACTAATGCTAAGGACTACCTTACAGGTAACTATCCAGAGTCTTCATACCTAACTCCTGCTAATTCCACTTATGTTAATGAGATAATCCTTTCCCTAAAAACAAAGTCTAGTGCTCTTGCTGAGATACCAACTCTAATTTAAAAAAAAAAAAACTCCAGTTTTTTAGCTCCTGCCATTGCATTGCTCTACATCAAGTCACTTTAACTCCAAAACTTTCCATATATTGTAAAAAAAAAAAAAAGCGAGAGCAACCCCAGTCCATAAATGAGGCGATCTCACTTCTCAACAATTTCAGATCCATATCAATTCTGTCAACTTGTCAAAAACATTTGAAAAACTAATCAACAATCAACTTTACTCTTATCTAACTAAACACAATACATTCAGCTCTTGCCAATAAGGCTTCAGACCCTCAAAAAACACTAACGATGCACTTATTAGTATTCAAATCAAAATTTAAAAAAATCAAATGTTTATTTAGGTAAAGTACATACATACAAGGGGTGATACAAAAATTGATAAATTTGTAGATAGAGCTAGTACATACAATGCCTAACGCCACTATTACGCAAAGCGTTTCGGACAGGAAAAATATTCTTAATACTAATTGAGATTAAAGTATAAAATGTGTTGAGAAAAAAAATAAAAAAGGGGGGAAACATGGCAGAAAAACAGCAAAAATATAATTAGGTCGACAAACAGCATTGTTTAAAAATAACAGACATGGGTTGAGAATATTTGGGTAAGGTAGGTTACAGGGAATTAATTAGGTAGCACTTAGTTTTTATCTTAAACTGGTTGAGAGAGGTACTGTCTTTAACATGATTGGGAAGGTCATTCCACATTCTGGGTCCCTTGATTTGTAGAGCATTTCTAGTTTGATTAAGTCGTACTCTTGGAATATCAAAACGGTATTTGTTTCTGGTGTGGTGCTCATGGGTTCTGATTAGAACCTTCAATGAAGCTATTAAGGTCAGGATTGGCATTACAGTTCAGCGTTTTATATGTATATATATATAATACACATGAGAAGATGTGCAGTGACTTAATATCTAACATATTCAGAGAGTTGAGTAGGGGTACCGAGTGATGTCTGGGGCCAGAGTTGGATATTGTCCTAATAGCAGCTTTGTGTTGAGTAATTAGAGGACGTAAATGATTTTGGGTAGTAGAACCCCAAGCACAAATACCATAGTTGAGATATGGATAGATGAGGGAGTAATAGAGCGTCACCAGGGCAGGGCGAGGTACATAATATCTGATCTTAGAAAGAATGCCAACAGTTTTTGAAACTTTTTTTTATATGTTTAGAATGTGTCCCTGGAAATTCAGCTTGGGGTCAGTGAGAACGCCAAGGAATTTGCCATCTATTTTGTTACAAATTTGGGTATTATTTATCCTGAGATTTATTTAATTAAAGGATTTATTGCCAAACAGAATATAAAAAGTTTTGTCGATGTTGAGGGTGAGTTTGTTGGGCGTTAGCAAAAAATAGACTTTATTTAGCTCAGTATTCACTGTGACATTTAGAGCAAGGGCATCAGGACTGGAGTAAATGAAGGTTGTGTCGTCAGCAAGTAGAATTGGTTTGAGGTGTTGGGAGGCATTTGAAAGGTCATTAATATAGATGAGAAAGAGGAGAGGGCCAAGTATGCTGCCCTGAGGAACACCAATGTTGATGGGTAGAGTGGGAGAAATTGAATTATTCACAGAAACATACTGGGGCCTGTCAGTAAGGTAAGATTTGAGGTATTGCAGGGAGTGTCCTCTGACTCCATAATGATGTAATTTATGAAGAAGGTTTTGGTGGTTGACAGTGTCAAAAGCCTTACGCAGATCCACAAATAACCCAACAGGGAACTCATTTTTATCAAGAGCTGCATGAATCAAGTTAATTATACTAATAAGTGCATCGTTAGTGCTTTTTTTTGGGCCTGAAGTCATATTGACACGAGCTAAGTATATTGTGTTTGGCTAGATATGAGTAAAGCTGTTTGTAGATTAGTTTTTCAAATATTTTTGACAAGTTAGGCAGGACTGATATAAGTCTGTAGTTGTTAACATCAGTGAGATCACAACATTTGTGGACGGGGGTTACTCTCGCTTTTTTTAGAATATCTGGATGTGGGGGTTTTCTTTTTTTGCTTTCACGACTGCAATGCGTACGTCGCTAATGTACATGTGGCAGACGCTTCACGAAACTGTCAGAATTAGCAGAATAGAAAATACGAGAGCAACCGTACAGGGCCTGGAAGCAAGGTCGAGTTAGAGTCCTAGAGGGTCTCTTCTCAGACTAGCCTCACCTGGTCCTGCTCCACGTTGATCGTTGGAATCTCCTCAATGATTTAACACTTTAAGGGACTCCTAGGGTCCTCATCACATTTGTAGTTTAGTGAATTTAGGCAACTCGGTGTTGAAGACACCTAGAGCTGAAGGCTTGAGTAATGTTGGCAGTATTCAGAAGTGGTTCAACAGAAACACCACATTAAGCTTAACAGTAGTTTATTTACTAACTTAACCACTAACACAAAGGGTGCTTGGTTTACTTTAGATTGGCGTCAGAAAGGCTATGTTTGTATTAGCGAGGCTCTTGATGTCTGACTAATCTACTCAGATCCACTCGTGGAGAAACACCTAACTTAACACAGTAGACAGCCAACCATTAACACGGGAACCTAACTGCCGGTATGCAAAGGGATCACAAGAGTTCCAACCGGATACTCTGGTAATGATATGCAATAAATCAACAAATACACTATCAATGGGACAGGCAATAACATGCACAATAATAATCACACACAATAACTAAATGTGTGGTGTATGTGAAGCTCACATTCGCAGACGAGTGAAATGCAGTGATACCACACAGATAACACGCATAAACCGTCGATTTCCCTATAACCTGTGACAGGTATGAGGTGAGAACTGTGGTTGATACCTCAGATCAACACAGACACAATAAAACAATAAGATCTTGTACTTACAGATGGGGGTACCTCTCTTATTTACTCTCTCACTCAGGCACATTTATACAAGCACTCGTAGGTGGCCTGATAGCTGGTTTTGCTCGTAGACACAGAGTAAGGTGGTGACGTCACAGAGTACAGTGAGGGCGGCGGCGGGCGCTCGAGGCTACACGCTCGGGACAGAGTGGCTGGCCGCTGCAGGTTACTATATGGTACCATGCAGGTATACTTGTGGTAAAGTCACACAGGTTACTTAGGCGGCGGCACTGCCTTAGTTCACTCAAGGTCACTCACAACGGTATTTGTCACCAGGGGTTACCTGATACCAGTCTGTTTCGCTCTGATGATTTGTCACTATAGGCTTCTGAACAATATACTCACAATCGTGATTCTGGTCGAGTGTGGGTATATCGAAAAAACGCTGAGTTAACTTGACAGTGAGGAATGGACGGTGTTCAGTCTATTGGCCGGTAGGCAGAACAGAACACGTCCTCTGTGTAAGGGCTCCCTCACGTGAATGCTTTTTCCTGAGGCTCAGAGCATCTTGTGGGGTACACATAAGGGATTAAAATTTGACCAATAGCATTGCAGCAAATGAGCGGAAACCAATCAAAATGACCGTTCGATGATCAGTAGGAGAGGTGACGTCATGAACATGTCACGACCACGTCATAGCTGTTATTCTCCATCGCGCCGGTTGAAGTTGACCTCAGGGTCAGGCTGTCGCCTCGCGGGCGTCTCCTCTCCCCTCTCACGGTTTGCACCGGCCAATGAACTCATTGACCCTTTGTGGCAAGTATGCTTAACTTCCCTGTATCTACTTCCTGCCTGGACATACGGCGGCCTACGTATTATGAAAGTGTTTCTGGTTATGTGGGCATTCTGGAGATACCCAACATGCCAGGTTACTATCCAGGGTTAAGAGAGATAGGCCTTGTGCACGAAGTTCGGTGCACTGTGCACTGCAATGCCATTCTAGTAAGCTGTGGGAGAATCTTGAGAAACCATATTCTCACACTGGAAAGGTTTGGAGTTCAAGTGACTTGTTGAAGAGCAATACAATAGCAAGGGCTAAAGATCTGGAGGCTTTTTTGTAAATTAAAGTTGGTATCTCCTCAAGGGCACTACACTTGGTTTTAAGGGAAAGGATTATCTCATGAACATCAGTGGAATTTGTAGGCTTTAGGTACAGAGACTGTGGATAGTTACCTTTAAGATAGTCCTGAACATCAGTACTGGAAGATGGAATATCATTTGCAAGGGATGACCCAATGGAAGAGAAGAACCTATTGAACTCAATAGCAGTATCAGAGGCTGTAAGCTGAATATCGTTATTGGACAGGAGTATTGATTTGTTATTTAAAATCTTCTTTGATCCCAATATTTGTGAAATTGTGCTCCTTGTTTTTTTAATGTTGCCCTTTAGGTAAATTTATCTTCATAGTATTTAGTTTTGGCTCTTCTAATTATTTTAGATAGCAATGATGAGTAATTCTTTGAAAATTCTTTGAAGACGATTCCTAACCTATACTTCTTCTCAAGGTCATGTTTTTAATTAATGGATTTAAGTATTCCCTTTGTAAGCCAAGGATTGTTTAGCCTTTTGGTTGTGACTTGTTTCATTAGCATAGGACAGTGGGTGTCATAAAGGCTGAGAGTTTTTTGAAGAAAAGATTGCACTGCTAGGTTGATGGCCCCTATGTTACCTAATTCGGACTCCCAGATGACATTAGCAGCAGCAGCTATAAAATTGCCTATAGCAGTTTCATTGTGCAGCCTAAAGCTTATCTCCCTTGTCTCTAGAGGTGGTTGGTTAATGTTAGTTAAGGTTGCGTTATTCGGGTTTATTAAAGTTGTTGTTCAGTGTCAACCATTATTTTTGACTAGTTGTGTATGAAAAGGCTGCAATTGTTTTAAGTTTCAGTACTGTAGCCTAAATAGTAAGGGAGATTTGTATTTTTTTTTTTTTTTTCAACGAATTTTACACATTTTCAAGTGTAAGTTTACAAGCACACCTTTCAGATATAATCATTCTATGACACTTTTCTGACACATTAACATATAATAAAGGATCTCTTGCAAGGGATTTTCCAAAACGTCTTTAGTTTTCCTAATACAAATAGTCTAAGTTCCCCCCCAAAATTATGCAAATATATCATGTTTATTGCTATTATAAAGTCAATAAAGAACTCAAGATAAAACGCTTGCTTACGATTTTAGAGACATAAAATTTACATATAATGTGTAAGTTTCATGTAAATTGCATAAAAAATGAAAGAGATATTCATTTTCAAGTAACATAAACATTCAAGTAAGTAAAAAATAAAGTCTAATGTGTTGCCCTCTGTGGCTGAAGTTGACATCAACCAATTTCCTCCAAAATTGGCACCCTTACAGATAGGCATACGTGTAGTCAGGTATATAAGTTTCATGCAAATCGCCCTATAAACAAAAGTAGGTAGGTAATTATCAAAAGAAGGCACCAAAGCGGGAAGGCTATGTAGCACCATCAAATGTGCGGAATAATCAGAGGGCGCTAAATATCACCAAGGATGCCAATACGAGAACAAAAACGCATAAGGCGAACGATATCAAAAGTATCCGAGTCACCAAAAATTCTATTGAGGGACAGGTGACCGCGAGGGGCGGTCGGAAAGCAAGACACACGCTCATCCTGGAAGTCAGGACATTCAAGAAGGACATGCACAACCGTAAGAGGGACAATGCAAGAAGGACAATAAGGAGCAGGGCGGCGCTCCATCAAGTGACCATGGGTTAAGCGAGTATGGCCAATACGCAACCTCACCAGAGCTGTTTTCCATCGTCGGTTACGGTTGTAGGAAGACGGCCACGAGGAAACACAACACTTAAGAGTACGTAGTTTGTTACCAGTAACAGACTACCAAGAAGCCTGCCAACGGGTAAGGACGGAGGAATGGATAACCGGATAAAAGTCAGAATATGGAATACCTTTACGAGAGATGGGACAAGAGCGGACAGCTTCCTTGGCAGCAGCATCCGCACGCTCATTTAAAGACACACCAATATGGCTGGGAACCCAACAAAACTCAACCGACTAAAATTTACTGTGAACAAGAAACAGCCAATGCTGGATCTCGACAACGACTGGATGAACAGGATTAAAGAACCCGAGAGCCATGAGGGCACTACAAGAGTCAACAACAACTACAAAGGAAGACTGACAACGAGAAAGCAGGAGACGAAGAGCACAGAGAATAGCATAAAGCTCCTCTGTAAAGATGCTAGTCTCCAGAGATAAGCGACACATATAAGTGCGATCAGGAAAAACAACATAGTACCCAACACCATCCGCAGACTTAGACCCATCGGTGAAGACAGAAACGGAGCGGGAGTGAGAAGAAAAGTGCTCAAGGAAAGGGCGTTTTAGAACCTTAGGAGGGGTAGTAACGTGGTCAAGGATGTACAAAACCGCGGCAGGGGGACTCTCCACGGGGGCAAAGAAGGAACAACACGAGGAGAAACATTAGAAATACGAACGGAAAGAGAATCCTGTAGGCGAGATAACCAGACAGAAAGAGGGAAGTGGTGATGAGGAACAGGAACCGTAGGAGGGGTAAAAGTTAAAGCACGACAGAGGCGAGAGGCAGGATGTTGTAAGGACCACGCAAGATAGCGAAGACAGTAGCGATCACGGCGGTCCTGGAGAGACAGGAAGCCAGCGTCAACATTCAAGCTAAGGACGGGAGTCGAGCGAAAGGCACCAGAACTGAGGCGTAACCCAGTATGGTGCAAAGCATCAAGACGGCGAAGAGTAGAAGGAGAAGCAGACGAGTAAGCTGGGCAACCATAATCGAGCTTAGACAGGACGAGAGAGGAATGTAAAGCAAGGAGAGTGCGCCTATCTGCCCCCCAAGAAGTATGGGACAATACCCAAAGGAGGGTAAGGACCTTAGAGCACTCAACACGGAGGTAAGAGATATGGGGAGACCAAGACAAACGAGTGTCAAGGAATAGCCCCAAAAGCTTCGCGGAATCTTTGTACTCAAGGGGATGACCATAAAGTGACAAAGAGGGACGAAGAACGACCCGTTTCCGAGTAAAAGTCATGGCATAAGTCTTAGAAGTAGAGAACTTGAAGCCATGATCAGTGGCCCAAGACAACACGGCATCAATTGCAAGTTGAAGCCGGCGTTGAAGGAGAGGCGAATCATCACCCTGACAGCAAAGGGTAAGATCATCGACATAGAGCGCGGAGAAGACACCTGAAGGAAGAGAGGAAAGAAGACCATTGAGGGCAACCAGAAAAAGAGCAGTGCTCAGAACACTACCCTGGGGCACACCTTCGTATTGCTGAAAAGAGGCAGAGAGAGCGGTACCAAGTCGCACCCGAAAGGAACGACGAGAGAGGAAGCTGCGGAGAAAGAGAGGGAGATGACCACGAAGGCCAAAAGAATGAAGTTGAGATAGAATATGATATCGCCAAGTGGTGTCGTATAAGTAAGTGCCGTTTTTTACCTTTTCCAGGTCAAAAAGGACGGCAACAACGGAGGTCTTTGCAGGAAAAGCAATACGAATATAGACCTCCAAGTTCACCAGGACATTTGTCGTGCTGCGGCACTTGCGGAAACCAAATTGAGAAGGGGACAGAAGGTGATGGTGTTCCAGGAACCACATCAGACGAACGTTAACCATACGTTCAGAGAGTTTGCAGACACAACTTGTGAGGGCAAGAGGGCGAAAGTCCTTAGGGGAAGTACCCAGAGATCCCCGGTTTGCGAACAGGGAGGACAACGGCATCAAGCCAGTCCTCAGGGACTGACGGCGACTCCCAGATCCGATTATACAGACTCAGTAAATACTGAGACGTGCACGGAGGGAGATGGCGAAGCATCTCATAATGAATACCATCGGAGCCCGCCGCCGTAGAACCGCAGAGGGCCAGGGCAGAACGAAGTTCAGAGAGAGAGAAGGGATCATTATAGGGAAGCCGAAGACGAGTGCAGAAATCTAAAGGACAAGACTCAAGGACAGGTTTACGAAGAAGGAAAGATTGGGGAAGATGAAGACCAGAGCTAACAGAAGAAAAGTGGGAACCCAGTTCGGAAACGACCTGCAACGGGTCCGCCACAAGAGTAACATGGAGGTGAAGGACCGGTGAAACATCGGGAACGAACTTACCCGCTATTTTGCGGATACGCTTCCAGATCTGTGGCAGAGGAGTTTCGGACGTAATTGTGGAGACATAAGATGCCCAACATTCATGCTTAGCCATACGGATGGCCCTACAGGCCACCGCACTCACTTTCCGAAAGAAAAGAAAAGAATCGGCCGTCTGCCGACAGCGGTGCCTCTTCCAGGCTGCACACTTACAGCGGACAGCCCGAGCACAATCCACATTCCACCAGGGAACACACTTCCGCGGACCCCGAGAGGAATAGAGCGGAGGGCAGTGTCGAAGACAGTGTCATGAAATAGGAGAGCACGAGGGAGAGGCAGAAGGGAGAGGTCAGAGAGAGCAGCACTGAGGGTAAATAGGTTCCAGTCCGCCTTAGCAAACTGCCACCTAGGGAAAGAGAGGGAAGGGCGAAAAGAGAAAAAGGAAACAAGGACGGGGAAATGGTCACTGCCATGGAGGTCATCAAGAACCTGCCACATGAAATCTAAGTAAAGAGAAGAAGAGCAGAGAGAAAGATCAAGAGAGGAAAGGGTGCGAGTCTGAGAGTCCAAGTGAGTGGGCTCACCAGAATTCAGAAGAGACAGGGAAGAAGAGAGGATAAACGGCTCAAGAAGGCGACCTCGGGTATTCGTCAGAACATCACCCCAAAGACAATGACGACAATTGAAATCACCCAGCACAGGCTCTGGCAAGGAGTCCAGGAGGTGTTTCAAATCAGGAAGAGAAAGCGGGACACTCGGGGGGAGATAAATGGAACAAACTGTGTACCATTTCCCCACAAAGATACGAGCAGCAGAACAATGGAGAGGCGAAGGAAAAAGTAAGGGGACAAAGGGAACACCAGCACAAATCAAGAGAGCAGAAGAATTAGGAGCCCCAGCAACGGCTGGGGGGGGGGGGAGAGAAAGTAATTGTCACGAAAACGACCAGAACGAGCACAAAGCATCAGCTCCTGGAGACAGACACAAAGGGGCAAAAACCGCGAAATTAGAAGTTGGAGTTCGAGGAAATTGGCGTAATAACCTCGAACGTTCCATTGAAGAATAGACATCGACGAGAAGAGAAAGGACAACAACAGAGAACAAGGAAGAAACAAAGGCGAAAGAGCAACATAGCACGTTAAAGAATATCAGGGTCGGGATCAGGGTCAGCAAAGTCAGGGTTAGGGGGCATGGGTAAACTGAGCAAAGACGGAGGGAAGGAAGCGGGAGAACAGACCAGAGGTGGGCAGGCGGGGAGGAGGAAGAGGAGGAGACAACGGAGAGGAGCAGTCAAGGACAGCAGCAGGAAGAGGGTGATGTAGAAAGAGGGGAGCGCACCTCAGCAAGGGCAGCAACCGAGAGGGAAGCAGGGGCCAAAGAAACTTCCATAGCAGGAACAGGGGGCGCCACCACTGAAATGGGAGGGAAAGGAGCAATAGAGCCAGTAGTAGGGGCCGAGGAAGAAAGCGAAGCCTTCCTACCCGCCGGGAAGGATGAAGGAGAGGAGCCAGGTTTACGCTTCTGACGTAAAGAGACCGGTGTCCCAGCAACTACGTACTGGGCAACGGATTCCAGCGTCTCAACAGGAGAAGCTGAACGAGAGCACACACGACGGCCGTTAGGAGAGCAATGGACATCCGCCTGCACCGACAGGCGGCGGGAGAGTCAATAGATGGAGGAGAAGGATGGGAAGGAGGATCGGAGGGAGACGAGGAAGAAGACACAGGAGACATGACAGACCGGGTAGAAAGAAGGGGAACCCCAGACAGAGGACCAGGAGGGGGACCCTTCGGGACAGAACTCAAAGGAACAGAGGAGGGGGCAGCGGGCGTATCAGGGTCCAAGGCCCGGAAACGGTTGTGAGTCTGAGGAAGGAGGGAAGGACGAGGAGAGGAAGAGCGCAACACGCGAGCATAAGAGACGTTAGTATAAGGCGGGAGCCGGCGAACCTGGCACCTCGCCTCGGGAAAAGATAAACGCTCCCGGTGCTTCAGGTTAAGGACGGCTGCCTCAAGCTTGTAATGGACACACGCACGGGAGACGGTAGGATGGGCCTCACCGCAGTTGAGGCAGCGGGCTTGGGGAGAAGTGCACTCCGACTTAGAGTGACCTTCACTCCCACACAAAGGACAGAGAGAGACAGTCCCAGAGCAGCGGAGGGCACCATGCCCAAACCTCCAGCATTTGTTACAAAGCCGAGGAGAAGGAATATACTCCTGGACAGAGCACCTGGCACCAGCAAGAATGACAGAGGATGGAAAGGTCCTACCATTAAAGGTGATTTTCACAACTCAAAGGGGTTGACGGCGACGACCACGGGGGGGACGAGTAAACGAGTCTACCTGGAGGACAGAATGGCCTTGGGCGTCAAGGATATGCCGAATGTCATCATGGCAGTCATGCAGATTCCGAACACCGGTTGCAACATGGGGCAGGAGGAGAATAGTGCCAACACTGGCATTCAACCGAGTGTTCTTTGAGACCCGAACAGGGATCTCGGCAAGGTAGGATAAGGCAGCCAAGCGGGAAGCCGCATCCTGAGAAGGAGCAGCAACGACATGTGTACCATGACGAGTAGGGTTGAAAGTAACAGACGCATCCACGGAATCAACGAGATGCCGATGGAGGGAGAAATCGTCAGGAGGCGCAGAATCAAGAGAGAGGAGATCAAAGTATTTGGCCTACGAAGCAGGACCAAATAAGGCCTGATACGCATTAGTACAGGAAGGAAACGAGCGAGTGCGGCCGTGGCGCTGACGGCGTTGAGAACCCCTAGAGAGAGAGAGGGGTCAAAAGGCGCAGTAGTCACAACGCGAGACTTAGTCGCACCAGGGGACGAAGTGGTCACCACCGGGATCTTGAGGCTCGACCCAACCACAGAGGAGGGGAGGGGAGCTGGGGAAGAATTCAGGACGGTCAAAGGAGGAGCAAGGTCGGGGCCCAATGCAGCGGGAGCTACAGAGCCCGGTCTTCAAATACAGGCCGACTCGGGGGCTTGGTCGCCCACCCCACGAGCCTGAGAGGGTACAACAGAAACATTCAACGACATAAAGACGAAGAGAAAGAAATTCATCCACGAATGTGCCCCCATACCCACCATGGAGCCACAATTAGAGGCAGGACACCCAACAGGAAGCTATTGCTGATCATGCCGGGGCCCCCTAGGGGTGCGTCATGAGTATATGCCCCACAAACGCCACCTTAAGAACCGTCAGTGTGTCGAGATCGGGTTCAGCGACGAAAGGGGGATTGACAATAAAAGGTTCCCTTCGCTCAAGACGTCGGGTACTACAGTTCTACGGGTACAAGAGTATGCCTCCTCAAGCACCCGGGCGTCAATATAGAAGAAGTCCAAAGGAATAACCAAAACAAGCAAAAGGTCGGCAGGAAAAGACAAGCAGATAGGAGAAGAGGGGGGAGAACAACGAAACAAAAGGAAAAGGAAAAGCGATCCAGCACAATTAGAGAAGACAGCAGCAGGAGTGCAAGGCCACCAAAAGACAGAGGACTGTCCCACGGAGCATCACACTCCAACAGCTGTCCACTAAGCCCCCCTCACGCCACCAATGGGCTGGATGGGGAGGGGGCCTATAAACAAAAAGAGAGATAAAATTTAAAAAAAAAAAAAAAAAAAAAGTAAAATTTCCCTTTTTTTTAACTAATTTTTTTTTAATAAAACTAATTATAATTTGTTTTTAATATATGCTATTGTGATAGCTAAGAGTCATAGACATGATTTCAGTTGACATTTTTGTTTGATAATCGTTTTTGACCATTTTGGAAAATTGTTGACACATAATTCAATATTTTTTTTCTCCCTTCCAATTTAAGCTACGATGCTGAGACTTGGACCAAATGAAACCCTTTTTATATACAACTTGTCAAAAAAGTTTGATTGAAATTGAACGAGTTTTCATTTATTGCATATTTTGGGAATAACGCCCCCTTAAAATAAATGTGGGGTAATGGTCTGTAGTGCTATTGATGATTATACCTGAAGTAAGCGGAGAGGTTATGTTAGTCCAGATGTGATCTAGAGTCGTGGCAGTACTATCAGTGATTCTAGTAGGTCTAGTGATTAAGGGTATGAGGATGCAGGAATTCATACAGTTGAGGAAGCTGCCCGCAGTAACTTGATTGTATGATTAACATGATACTTGCAGCTCTTGATAAAAATATATTCCTTGTTGGGTTATTTGTTGACCTACATAAGGCTTTTGGCACCGTCAACCACCAAAACCTTCTTCTTAAATTACATCATTAAGGAATCAGAGGTCACTCCCTACAATACCTTCAGTCTTACCTTACTGACAGGCTTCAGTATGTTTCTGTGAATAATTCCATTTCTCCCACCATACCCATCAACACTGGTGTTCCACAGGGCAGCATACTTGGCCCTCTCCTCTTTCTCATCTACATTAATGACCTTTCAAAAGCTTCTCAACACCTCAAACCAAGTTTATTTGCTGATGACACAACCTTCATTTTCTCCAGTCCTGACCCTCTTGCTCTAAATATCACAGTGAATACTGAACTAAATAAAGTCCATCTTTGGCTAACTGCTAACAAACTCATCCTTAACATTTACAAAACTTTTTTTTTTGAGATATGTACAAGAGTTGTTACATTCTTGTACAGCCATTAGTATGCGTAGCGTTTCGGGCAGGTCCCTGGAATACGATCCCCGCCGCGAAGAATCGTTGTTACAACCAAGTACACATTTTACTGTTGCGTTAAACAGAGGCTACAGTTATGGATTTGCGCCCAGTAAATCCTCTCCGGCCAAGCTACGAACACATGACAAAGCGCTCGCGGAACGCCGGGCGAGTGTCTTACCACTACACCATGGAGACTGTAACTTTCTGGATTTTGTTTGGTAATAAATCCTAAAACCAAATTAATCTAAGAATAAACAATATCCAAATTAGTAACAAAGTAGATGTCAAATTCTTTGGTGCTTTCATAGATAACAAGCTGAATTTCCAGGGACACATTCTAAAAATAGCAAAAAAAAAATTCTAAAACTGTTGGCATTCTTTCTATGATCATCTATCCTTATCTCAATAATGGTATTTGTGCTTGGGGTTCAACTACTCAAAATTACTTACGTCCTCTAATTATTAAACACAAAGCTGCTATTAGAACAATATCTAACTCTGACCCCATATAGCACTCGGTACCCTTACTCAAATCTTTGATTATGTTAAATATTATGTCACTGCACATCCTCTCATGTGTAGTCTATATATTTAATATTCTGAACTATAATGTCAATCCTGACCTTAAAAGCTTTCTAGAAGGTTGTAACAGAACCCATGGGCACCACACCAGAAACAAATACCTATTTGATATTCCAAGAGTGCGACTTAATCAAACAAATAAGTAATTGTCAAAAGAAGGTACCAAACCGTGAAGGCTATGTAGCACCACCAAATGTGTGGAGTAATCAGAGGGCGCTAAATATCACCAAGGATGCCAATACGAGAACAGAAACTTATAAGGCGAACACCCAGCAAACACAGAACGTTTGTGGACGTTTTTAAATGGTTCCACAAAGGTAATACTGTAACTTTTGACATAAATACGTATATCTGATGTTCTTAAAACCAAAGGATATAACTAAAAACATATATTCTTGAGACACAGTTTTTTAAGATTTATGTAAAAATTTAAAAATAATAGTGAATGCTATGGAATTATAATGTTTTCATGCTTTATATTTAAGAATAAATAATTTTCAGTCAACATTTAGTTTTTTTTGTTTACTTTCTGTAAAGCTATCCAATTTACGTTCTTATAACATAAATATAACATTTATATGACGTCAGTATAACGTTATTTACACGACATCATTACGTTATTATGATGTTATATTAACGTATAATTCCTGTGTGAAAACCAGAATATATATTGAACTTTATGTTTTAAACCTTGTAAAGTTATCATAAAACTTGGAATAAGACGGTAAGCATGCTTTACTTATGAAAATATACAAACAAATCAACAAAAACATTTTAACATAAAAAACATAAACATAACATAAATTAATTGCATGCATGGGAGTTAACTGGAACTCTGTAATATTGCATACATGAACCTTAAGGTACAAACCCAGTGTATTTACTCATGCAGTTCTTTCCTAAATCTAAATTTTTCCAATTTTTACACTTTGTTTCGAGTTCTGTCTTGTGTTGCTACTTTTAATACCCCATTAATGTCCCCTTTGTTATGTCCATTCATCCCATTGTGCACCTCTACCATATGTCACTCCTAATTCTTTGCTTTTCTAGAGAATGTAATATAAGCTTTGACAATCTTTCTTCATATGACAGGTTAACAGGTAGAACAAAGATTACCATTTATATATGGATAACTATTATAAGTCGGTTTGAATGAGTGAATTGCTGCTTGAAGATAGGTATATACACCTGTGGTACTATCAGATTGCATCGTGGTGAGCCTAAAACCCTTCAGATCCAAGCAAAGGGTAAAATGCCAGCAGATACAATTGCGAACACATTGATACCAAAATGAAAGACATATGACGAGAATTGAGGAAACCAAAGTGAAAAGAGTGTTCACATTACATTGCACTAGAGTGCTCCCGGGTTACTTTCTCTCACTTTCTCTGTTTTGTGCGGATGGTACACCTTGCTTTTGGAGTTTATATGCATTTAAACCTGTAGATAATTCTATTGCTAACACATTGATACCAAAATGAAAGACCTAGGATGACAATTGGGGTGACCAAAATGAAAAGAGTGTATACATTTTATCGCTCTTGTGCGCTCCCTGGTAACACACTCTCGCTTACTCTGTTTGTTGCGGATGGTAAGCCGGGCTTTTGGAGTTTATATGCCTTTAGTCCTGTAGAGAATTCTATTGCGAACACATTGATGCCAAATTGAAAAAACTAGGATGAGAATTGAGGTAACAAAGTTGAAAAGGGTATACACTTTTCAGTATTATCACGCTCTCTAATGTAATGAGAGTTGCCTGAGGGTGGCTCAGCTTTCTTTTTCTGGTACCCTTGGCCTACATTCATCTTGTCGGCGGGTGGAGCGCGCTGCTGTCTTTGACATTATATGCACATAGTTCTGTTGGGAATTCTATTGCGAACGCATTGATACCAAAATGAAAGACATAGGACGAGAATTAAGGTGACAAAGTTGAAAAGAGTATACACTTTTCAGTATTTCCGCACACTACCAGGGAATGTCCAAACAAAAATGGAGAGAGTGGAGGGGTAACTTGCCCAAAACGCGAAAGTGTTTGGGGAGATTAACTTTCGTTCAATACTATTATGCAAAAGGAGCCACACATCTATGGTTCATCCAATAAAATCAGCAGACTTCTAGATGTTACTACTGCTCGGCTTAGACTCGGTTACAAGTATTTCTGGGAATTCCCATTATCTGCCGATGTAGACCTGACCAAATGTTAACTGTCAACAAAATTATTCGCACACCCTCCGTCACTATGTGATAGTGAATTCAGAGACAATTCTATAACCAATGTACCAACGATGTGTCAATATTTCATTCAAAATGATCTGGTACCAGAAATATTAGCCAAATATCCCCAGTTTGCTAACTGTAAGTAGTAACTAAGTGATTGTAACCTATCCACCGCTGCCCACTGGATGGGGAGCGGTGTGCAGGACAAACATATCAATTGTGACACTAGCTCTCCACATATGTCAGTTGCTTAATTTAGAAACTGTACTTGTGATCGATCTCGAACCTATTGTTGATGTGACGACTT